>NC_041393.1:246233468-246241315 GCF_002162155.2 Triticum dicoccoides
GAGGCAGGCAACCAGCGCCCTGGTGCCTCGTCGTTCGCCGCCCGTCGCCCCTGTCACCGCCGCGCGGAAGACCACCTCACCGGAGCTTCCCCTCCTGCTGGATCTGGATCGGCACCCAAGCCGATCCCCGGTGCCAGCGCTCGCCACCACTGGATTGGCCACCTCCTCGTCTCCTCCTCGTGTCGCTGGACCTCGCCGTTGCCCGAAGCCGACTCGCCGGACCGCTCCCTCGTCGGACCTCTTCCTCTACGTCGTCGACCTCGTCCCTGTCCTCGTCCTCGAGCCCCGCTGCCCTTGACCCTGCGCCTCGCGGTGAGGCCCCCGGCCTCTTCTCCTCCCCTGACCCCGTACGCACGCGCTCACGACCGCACCGCTCCGCATCGCGGTCACTGCGGCACGCCTCCCGCAGCCACTCACCACGTCCCCCTGCTGCTGGTGCGCCCCGGCTCCCCTGCTGGTGCTCCTCTGCCGCCCGTGCGCCCGCTCTTCGCCGGCCCCGCACTCCGTCTCCCCCACGTTGGCCGGCCACCGCGGCCGCCCTGGCCACTGGCTTGGCCCCACCGCACTCCCTGTGGGCGGGCGCTCCACCAGGCGCCCGTCGTTCGTTAGCCCGCCCTGTTATGGCCCCTAGGGCCAATGACATGTGGGGCCCACTCCCTAGAACAAAAAAAGGATATAAAAAGGAATTAAAAATAAATAAATAAAACAAATATTAATTAATTAACTACATTAATTAAGTTAATTAAATCCTGATTAGTTGGCTAGTTGAATTTACTTAACCTGCTAATTAAACAAATAACTCTTAATTAGTTATCAGTCCATGACAGAATGGACCCACGCGTCAGTTTGACCAAGTCAACTGACTGTTGACTGCTGACATCACCCTGATGTCATGCTGACGTCATAATGACATTTCCTAATTAAATTAATTTCTGTTAATTCTAAAAATGAATTAAACTTTAAAAATTAATATAAAATAAATCGTACCTCGGATGGAAAAACTTTGTACGTGAAAGTTGCTTAGAACGAAGAGACAAATCCGGATACGCAGCCCGTTCGTCCGCAACGCGTCCCTAGCATACAGCCCATTCGTCCGCAACGCGTCCCTAGCATAGTGAACCTACAACATTTCACCTTCGGTTCATCTGTCTGAAAACGTGAAACACCGGGGATACTTTCCCGGATGTTTCCCCCTTTCGCCGGTATCGCCTACTACCGTGTTAGGGCACACCTAGCATTGCTCTTTGTCACGTCACGAATCATCATGCTTATGTTTGCATTGTATTTATTGTTTCTTCCCCCTCTTCTCTCCGGTAGACTACGAGACCGACGCTGATCACCAGATATCGCCTATTCTTCTCTATACTGCTTGCATTAGAGTAGTGTAGCATGTTACTGCATTCGGTTAATCCTATTCTGCTGCATAGCCTGTCATTGTTGCTACAGTCATTGATACCTTACCCGCAATCCTAAATGCTTAGTATAGGATGCTAGTTTATCATCATTAGCCCTACATTCTGGTCGGTCTGCCTTGCTTTACTATCGGGCCGTGATCACTTGGGAGGTGATCATGGCTATATACAATACATATATACATACTATACAGATGGTGACTGAAGTCGGGTCGGCTCGTTGAGTACCCGCGAGTGATTCACGGATAGGGGGCTGAAAGGACCTTTGTCCCGACGGCCCTCTATGTGGATCTTTGTGGCGGAGCGACAGGGCAGGTTGAGACCACCTAGGCGAGAGGTGGGCCTGGCCTTGGTCGGCGTTCGCGGTTACTTCATAATAACACGCTTAACGAGATCTTGGTATTTGATCTGAGTCTGGTCACTGGCCTATACGCACTAACCAACTACGCGGGAACAGTTATGGCCACTCGACGTCGTGGTATCAGCCGAAGCCTTCTAGACGTCAGCGACTGAGCGGCGCGCGCCGGATTGGACTGGAACGCCTGCTCTTGTATTAGGGAGGCTAGGTCTACTTCCGGCCGCCCACGCAATGTGCAGGTGTGCAATGGGCGATGGGCCCAGACCCCTGCGCCATAGGAGTTAGACCGGCATGCTGACCTCTCTGTTAGGCCTAGGTGGGGTTGCGACGTGTTGATCTTCCGAGGCCGGGCATGGCCCAGGAAAGTGTGTCCGGCCAAATGGGATCGAGCGTGTTGGGTTATGTGGTGCACCCCTGCAGGGAAGTTTATCTATTCGAATAGCCGTGTCCCTCGGTAAAAGGACGACCCGGAGTTGTACCTTGACCTTATGACAACTAGAACCGGATACTTAATAAAACACACCCAGACAAGTTCCACAGACAACCGGTGATCGCTTTTCCACAGGGCAACGAGGGAAGGATCGCCGGGTAGGATTATGCTATGTGATGCCTCTTGGAGGACTTCAATCTACTCTCTTCTACATGCTGCAAGACGGAGGCTGCCAGAAGCGTAGTCTTCGACAGGATTAGCTATCCCCCTCTTATTCTGGCATTCTGCAGTTCAGTCCACCGATATGGCCGTTTACACATATACCCATGCATATGTAGTGTAGCTCCTTGCTTGCGAGTACTTTGGATGAGTACTCATGGTTGCTTTTCTCCCTCTTTTCCCCCTTTCCCTTCTACCTGGTTGTCACAACCAGATGCCGGAGCCCAGGATCCAAACGCCACCGTCAGCACCGACTCCTACTACACTGGAGGTGCCTACTACTACATGCAGCCCACTGACGACGACCAGGAGTAGTTTAGGATGATCCCAGGTAGGAGGCATGTGCCTCTTTCGATCTGTATCCCAGTTTGTGCTAGCCATCTTATGGCAACTTGTTTAACTTATGTCTATACTCAGGTATTGTTGCTTTCGCTGACTCGTCTATGATCGAGCACTTGTATTCGAGCCCTCGAGGCCCTTGGCTTGTATTATGATGCTTGTATGACTTATTTATGTTTTAGAGTTGTGTTGTGATATCTTCCCATGAGTCCCTGATCTTGATCGTACACGTTTGCGTGCATGATTAGTGTACGATTGAATCGGGGGCATCACAAGTTGGTATCAGAGCCGACTGCCTGTAGGAATCCCCCTTCCACACTCCTTGGCCGAAGTTGAGTCTAGACATTGCAAAGCTTTTTACTAACTTGGCTGTGTGGCTCACGAGCCCACGTCGCCATCGGGTGGTAGTAGGATCTTTTATTCCTCGACCTATGTTGTGGGACTCTGACATCTCTTCTATTCGGGGTAAACGATTTTACTAACTCTGACTCTAGGTTCTTGATAATACTTTCCCCCGGAGAGCCCCTTCAGTCCAGATGATCACCAACTACACCAGAAGATTCGGAAGATACTCTCCAGTGTTCATTCGAGACATTGTTCCCGTTGCTTTTGCAATTCACTACAACTGTTTTCCCTATGGAGAATTACATGCACCTCTCGTCTTACTTTCATTCCCAGTTGCTTTTGTTGTTACAAGATGCATTGAATTATTCTCCAAACTTTTTAAGAATCCTTGAGCTTACTGCCTTGCAGTTCTTTGCCACATGAATACCCCCTACGGATAATTCCTCACACTTATTGAGTATCCGCTCAATTCCCAGTTGTTCATTTGTTTCACAAAAGTCTTCAAATTACCATTCGATCTTTCGAAAATCCTAAGCAGCCTATTGCTACTGAAGTTCTTACCTTCCTGCATTATGGTTAATTCCATATATCTAGTAATCTTTGTTGGCATACTTTGTCATTATCATTTTGGATCCGTTGATTCGAAATGTTGCGAATGCCCGCAATCATCAGTTGATCCTTATGAATTATCTTCCCGACTCAGACGTCATTCTGGACATGAGTTGGTTCTCGGCAATTCAAACCTTTATTGATTGTCCAACTAAGTGTTTTCAACTTATCCATCCTTGATCAGAGCGTCTGCTTCTGATCCTTCATTTTGGAAACCATAATTTCTTTCTCTTTAAGCGTCAGACTAATCAGGTGATTCTTGAATCTGATGCCTCTGTATTCTTTCTTTCTCTGAGTGAGTACCGATACTCACATCAGCTCTGTTGTGGATCGCCCGATCCATTGTTGGATTTTTATCCGATGGTGTCCTTCATATTCAATCACTTTGTGAGTTCTTCCCCTGATACATAATGCCTTTTCTAAATTGTATCCTCTGCTTGGCCAACCATGCTCTACTTTCGAGCTTGTGTATTTACATTTGAAACTTGTGGTATTTGTTACTAAGATGCCCGATGGGTTGAACCTATGCCTTCCCCTAATCCGTGAGAACCCGAAAGTTTTCACAAGTCATACTGTTCCGGTGTTCTACCAGATAAAATTCCAACACTACAGTTTTATCAAAGCGAGAGGCGAATGAAATGATATGCATTAAAGAAGTGGGAGTCGACCTTGAACTTTGTGTTCATGCCCATGAAAATGATGTAGACCGTGTCGGAAGCTTCTTGCAAAATGATTATCCAGCTGTATGATTCTTTCGGTATTCTTGAAATTGATTCCTTACAGTTATGGTTCCGACCAAGCTGTCCTGATCTGATATATCTGAGGGGAATCCATTCTAGTGCCTCGTCTATTTTTGGCAATCTTGAAGTATCTACTATCATAGGTCAATGACCCGGTTCTACTTCTATCATGTTCTACCTTCGAGGATTACCCCCTGGTATCTCGGAGATGTCTTGCCATTGCGCCACCTCTTACTAACTTTGTTGAAGTAATGTCTTTCCTTGTCGTAATCACTCTACGGGTTCTGGGTTGTTATCAACCGAGGACACCGACTAGTGAAATTATTCCGCACTACAAATCAAATACCCCTAGTATTTTTACTAGGAAATTCTGAACTCAATCTGGTCATTCCTAGACTATCGGCTGCATCCTGGTCTTGCTATCGTTAACTGTGCTACCTCGTCCTTCTTTGGTGCATGAATTCTTCAGTGTGTGAGCACGACTTACGTCGAGCTTTCAACATTTTTTTACTTGTCTTGAAAGGCAACCTTGGTTCCGAGCTTGCATCTTATATATTGATCCTATAACTTGCCACTTCGTCATTTCCTTGCTTGTTGCCGTTGTTGTTTGATTGCATCCTCTTGAAACCTCTCGACAAATGTGTCGGATCACCTTCAACACTTTGACTTCTTCCGAGGTATCAACTGTGCTCATGATGAGAAATACCCTCCTTGCCCTCGATGATTTTATTATCATCGACAACACCCTTGACTTCCTTTCATCGCGAACTTGTCCACATTATGAATACAAGTTGCTCTCCAGCTAGTGTTGTGTTCTGCCTCGAAGTATTACTATCTTTTCTGTCAAGAATGTTGTGGGGATTGCTCCACCTCTTAGAAATTCTCGGTATGATGATACTTCTCACCATCACAATTTTTTCTTGGTCCTCCTGTTGATTCCAACCGGGGTACCAACAAGTGAACGGTGCTGTTTGGATTTTGCCCTTCTAGCAACCCTATTGCTTTGAAGCTAATGGCCGGCCATTCATTCTTAGACTATTGATTATTGAATCGCCATTCTGACATTGGTCGTGCAACCCAACCCATATTTCGGGCGCACCTTTCAACCAATGTTTAATTGTGTATGTTTTCCTCGAGCATACTTCATTATATCATTTGATCTAACAAATGTTATCTCCTTGTTCACATAATTGTGGAAATCCGTCTTGTGGAAATCTCGGTCAGTTGTCGCTGAGTTCTTCAGCCACCACCTCCTCCTCTCCTTGGCTTAATGATGAACTCTTGTTTCAGAACTCGCTTCCATAGTTCATTTCCCGAGAATCATATAATGTCGTCTCTTCAATTGTGTTGCACCTCTTCTTCTCAGGCATCCTAAGTTTGAGGTGTCCTGACACCAATGAGATTTGAAACTTGTCAGATATGATGGTTGGAACATTTTCCAAGAGTCATAGCATTGATCTTTATATAACCCAGTAAGGTGATAACATGCCTAGCACACCTGGTCGGAGGACCTGTTGTTATAGTTTCCTTTTTAGCAAGGTTAACCATTCTTCCATGGGGAAATTGAAGGACCTATTCTATATGTTGTTCCTGATGAATCCTTTGTCTATCCAAGTCCGACCTTTGCTTGAACACCATGCAATGCTATCTTGAAGCATGTCCGTGGTACTCCGATTTTCAACAAGGACATTTGAAGCCCAATGCTAAATGTTTCTCGCTCATTTATCCAAACACCGTTGTATGGGTAATGTCATAAAATTTCTCTCACCTTACCTAAAAAGTTTTCTACATTATATCTTGCCCTGGATATCATGCTCTGCTTGTCCTTGGGAAGGATATACCCTTGAAATATGTGTTTAAACACATTTTTCCTTTCCATTGATCTAGTTAAATCTGATAATCATATCTTCCTTTCCATTGTTTGGTTTAACCTTTCTTGTGATCTATATGATCTAAGCAGTAATATTCTCCTGCTCTTGTAAACACCTCGGTGTACAATTCTGTCAGAAAGACCCTGTTATTTTTGTTGATGACATTCCGGTAACCATCGATGGACGAGAACTTTGCCTACTGGTTCGCCTCCTTCAACGAGCAGGAAAATGGTTCTCTTCGTCCCTCACCCTTGGTACCGATGTTGTTGCCGACATAACCGACAGACTACCCTCTGACATGCCTGGCTTACATGATCGTACAAGATGTCACCAACCTTCCTACTTTTAACCACATGGTGGGCCCATAACCCACAGTTCCACAGGATCGAAACCTGACTCTCCTGTACACCTTGTTGACAAAGTTATCCCTTGCTCTTGGTTTCGTAGGTAATTCACGAGCCACCTTCCTAGTGATCTATTATGGTATCAGACGTAATACTTATTCTCGCTGCTCTGAACCCCTTTTCACACTCCGTTTCAGGAAACGAGCGATTGCATGCCCGCTCAGAACTTCTCATGCGACCTTCATACTTTTGCTCCCGATATATTCTTAAGTTTCAAATTCGAGAGTTACTTTCCACCCCCTCCCTTAATATTATTCTCCGGATAAGCAACCTTGTAGAGGTCTGTTCTTTCAAAGATACCCTTATCCCTTTCATAAGTACAATGGAGTTCCCGAAGAAAGGATGACGGATTCATCATGATGAATGGTAGCAGAGAAATGAAGACATCAACATAATGGATCGACTTCTTCGAGAAGAGCAAGCCAGGATGAGAAGACCCGCTAGATTCCTTACCAAACCTTCCCCCCTTTCACTACCTCTTAAATCTCGGGACGAGATTTCTTGTAGTGGAGGAGAATTGTGACGCCCAGATAATTAAGCTACAGTGAACCTCTGCTAATGATACCACGTCACCTCGATTACTATTGCTAATCTCGCGTTAGTTCGAAACCGATTCATATTCAAATTCGAAATAAGGGCAAACATCAAAAGTTTTCAAATATTAAAAACAAAATGTTTGGGTTGTGCCAGTTAATACATAGATGATTATGATGTAGAATCCACATTTTTATATAATGAATAAATGCAGTAAAAAGATTTAAACGGTAGCAAAAACATTATTTCAATGCCTTTGGTATTTTATAAAACACTAATTTGGGTTAAAACCTTTTGTGGCTGAGGGTTATTTTGAAACATTATTTTAGGAGCTATAGTCATATTTTACTAAGTAAAAATAATGTGGAATTAAAATTAAAATAGAAAAAGGAAAGTAAAAAGAAAATAATAAAAGAGAACAAAAGAAAACAAAAGGACCCCCCTCTCTCCCCTGGACCAAGAGGCCCCCTGGCCAACTGGGCCAGACGGCCCAGCTGGCCGACCCACTGGCCCAACCGGCCCCCCACTCACTCCCTTAACCCCCCACCCGACCGAAACCCTAACCCCTGTCGCCCCACACCCCACT
>NC_041393.1:246241614-246256013 GCF_002162155.2 Triticum dicoccoides
CGCCTTCTCCCCCCATTGATCTGGATCGGGGCAGGCAACCAGCGCCCTGGTGCCTCGTCGTTCGCTGCACGTCGCCCCTGTCGCCGCCGCGCGGAAGACCACCTCACCGGAGCTTCCCCTCCTGCTGGATCTGGATCGGCACCCGAGCCGATCCCCGGTGCCAGCGCTCGCCACCGCTGGATTCGCCGCCTCCTCGTCTCCTCCTCGCGCCGCTGGACCTCGCCGTCGCCCGAAGCCGACTCGCCGGACCGCTCCCTCGCCGGACCTCTTCCTCTACGTCGTCGACCTTGTCCCCGTCCCCCTTCCCGAGCCCCGCTGCCCTTGACCCTGCGCCTGCGGTGAGGCCCCTGGCCTCTTCTCCTCCCCTAACCCCGTACGCATGCACTCACGACCGCACCGCTCCGCCTCGCGGTCACCGCGGCGCGCCGCCCGCGGTCACTCACCACGTCCCCCTGCTGCTGGTGCACCCCGGCTCCCCTGCTGGTGCTCCTCTGCCGCCCGCCGCCCGCTCTTCGCCGGCC
Source organism: Triticum dicoccoides (assembly GCF_002162155.2). Lineage (NCBI taxonomy): Eukaryota > Viridiplantae > Streptophyta > Magnoliopsida > Poales > Poaceae > Triticum > Triticum dicoccoides. The sequence continues at coordinate 246,242,136 of NC_041393.1, forward strand.
CCGCACTCCGTCTCCCCCACGTCGGCCGGCCACCGCGGCCGCCCTGGCCACTGGCTTGGCCCCGCCGCACTTCCTGTGGGCGAGCGCTCCCCCAGGCGCCCGTCGTCCGTTAGCCCGCCCCATTATGGCCCCTAGGGCCAATGACATCTGGGGCCCAGTCCCTGGAACAAAAAAAAAGGATATAAAAAAAGAATTAAAAATAAATAAATAAAACAAATATTAATTAATTAATTAACTAAATTAATTAAGTTAATTAAATCATGATTAGTTGACTAGTTGAATTTACTTAACCTGCTAATTAAACTAAATAATTGTTAATTAGTTATCAGTCTATGACAGAATGGATCCATGCGTCAGTTTGACCAAGTCAACTAACTGTTGACTGCTGACATCACCCTGATGTCATGCTGACGTTATAATGACATTTCCTAATTAAATTAATTCTGTTAATTCTAAAAATGAATTAAAACTTTAAAAATTAATATAAAATAAATCGTACCTCGGATGGAAAAACTTTGTACATGAAAGTTGCTCAGAACGAAGAGACGAATCCGGATACGCAGCCCGTTCGTCCGCCACGCGTCCTTAGCATAGTGAACCTGCAACATTTCACCTTCGGTTCATTTGTCCGAAAACGCGAAACACCGGGGATACTTTCCCGGATGTTTCCCCCTTTCGCCGGTACCACCTACTACCGCGTTAGGGCACACCTAGCATTGCTCTTTGTCACGTCACGAATCGTCATGCTTATGTTTGCATTGTATTTATTGTTTCTTCCCCCTCTTCTCTCCGGTAGACTATGAGACCGACGCTGCTGCTGCCCAGCTCAACTACGGAGTTGACGACCCCTCCGTCTTGCCAGAGCAACCAGGCAAGCCCCCCCCTTGATCACTAGATATCGCCTATTCTTCTCTATACTGCTTGCATTAGAGTAGCGTAGCATGTTACTGCTTTCGGATAATCCTATTCTGCTGCATAGCCTGTCATTGTTTCTACAGTCATCGATACCTTACCCGCAATCCTAAATGCTTAGTATAGGATGCTAGTTTATCATCATTGGCCCTACATTCTTGTCGGTCTGCCTTGCCTTACTATCGGGCCATGATCACTTGGGAGGTGATCACGGGTATATACTATAAATATATACATACTATACAGATGGTGACTAAAGTCGGGTCGGCTCGTTGAGTACCCGCGAGTGATTCACGGATTGGGGGCTGAAAGGACCTTTGTCCCGACGGCCCTCTGTGTGGATCTTTGTGGCGGAGCGACAGGGCAGGTTGAGACCACCTAGGCGAGAGGTGGGCCTGGCCCTGGTCAGCGTTCGCGGTTACTTCATAATAACACGCTTAACAAGATCTTGGTATTTGATCTGAGTCTGGCCACTGGCCTTGTCACGCCCAATATGCGACCCTATCCAAAAGGAACTCGAAGGTCCCACCAAGGATAGACCCGCATATTGAAACGCTTTTGCAAGGTGGATATCATTACATCAACATTACATAATAGATGGGGATACATACAAAAGGCAAACAATGCCACAAGGATACAACATCGTCATACATAAGAGCACCATCCGACTACGGATGAAACACAAACAGAAACTTAAACGACTTCCACCCTGCTAGCCCAGGCTGCCGACCTGGAACCTATCCCCTGATCGAAGAACAAGCAGAAGAAGAACTCCAAAACAAGGAACATCACTCTCGCGTCAAGATCATCGCATAACCTGTACCTGCAACTGTTGTTGTAGTTGTTGGAAATATGCCCTAGAGGCAATAATAAAAGCATTATTATTATATTTCCTTGTTCCTGATAATTGTCTTTTATTCATGCTATAATTGTATTATCCGGAAATCGTAATACATGTGTGAATACATAGACCACAATACGTCCCTGGTGACCCTCTAGTTGACTAGCTCGTTGGTCAACAGATAGTCATGGTTTCCTGACTATGGACATTGGATGTCATTGACAACGGGATCACATCATTAGGAGAATGATGTGATGGACAAGACCCAATCCTAAGCATAGCACAAGATCGTGTAGTTCGTTTTTGCTAGAGTTTTTTCAATCTCAAGTATCTCTTCCTTAGACCATGAGATCGTGTAACTCCCGGATACCGTAGGAGTGCTTTGGGTGTACCAAACGTCACAACGTAACTGGGTGACTATAAAGGTACACTGCAGGTATCTCCGAAAGTGTCTGTTGGGTTGACACGGATCGAGACTGGGATTTGTCACTCCGTATGACGGAGAGGTATCTCTGGGCCCACTCGGTAATGCATCATCATAATGAGCTCAAAGTGACTAAGTGCTTGGTCACGGGATCATGCATTACGGTACGAGTAAAGTGACTTGCCGGTAACGAGACTGAACGAGGTATTGGGATACCGACGATCGAGTCTCGGGCATGTAACGTACCGATTGACAAAAGGAATAATATACGGGTTTGCTTGAATCCTCGACATCGTGGTTCATCCGATGACATCATCGAGGAGCATGTGGGAGCCAACATGGGTATCTAGATCCCGCTGTTGGTTATTGACCTGAGAGCCGTCTCGGTCATGTCTGCGTGTCTCCCGAACCCGTAAGGTCTACACACTTAAGGTTCAGTGATGCTAGGGTTATTAGGAAGACTTGTATGTGATTACCGAATGTTGTTCGGAGTCCCGGATGAGATCCTGGACGTCACGAGGAGTTCCGGAAGGGTCCGGAGGTAAAGATTTATATATGGTAAGTTGTCAAACGGACACCGGAAAGTTTTGGGGGCATATCGATATTGTACCGGGGCCACCGGAAGGGTTCCGGGGGTCCACCAGGAGGGGCCACCCCTCCCGGGGGGGCCACATGGGCTGCGTGGGGCAGGAGCCAGCCCCTGGAGGGCTGGGCGCCCCCCCTTGGGCCCATGCGCCTAGGGTTGGGGGGGACCCTAGAGGGGGCGCCCCCCTTTGCTTGGGGGGCAAGTTCCCCCTCCCTTGCCGCCGCCCCCCCCCCCTCTAGATACCATCTAGAGGGGCCGGCCCCCCTTGCCCCTTCCCCTATAAATAGAGGGGTGAGGGGAGGACTGCACACCCAAGCCAAGGCGCAGCCCCTCCCCTCCCCAACACCTCTCCTCCTCCGTCACGAGCTTGGCGAAGCCCTGCCGGAGTGCTGCTTCTCCACCAACACCACGCCGTCATGCTGCCGGTGGAGCTGTCTTCCTCAACCTCTCCTTCCTCCTTGCTGGATCAAGACGGAGGAGACGTCGTCCGTACCATACGTGTGTTGAACGCGGAGGTGCTGTCCATTCAGCACCTGGTCATCGGTGATCTGTATCACGTCGAGTATGACTCCATCATCACCGCTCCCTCGAACGCTTCCGCACGCGATCTACAAGTGGTATGTAGATGCAAACTCACTCCCTTGACTCGTTCCTTAGATGAACTCATAGATGGATCTTGGTGAAACCGTAGGAAATTTTTTAATTTTCTGCAACGTTCGCCAACAGTGGCATCATGAGCTAGGTCTATGCGTAGTTCTCTATTGCACGAGTAGATCACAATTTTGTTGTGGGCGTAGATCTTGTCAACTTGCTTGCCGCTACTAGTCTTATCTTGCTTTAGCGGTATTGTGGGATGAAGCGGCCCGGACCAACCTTACACGTACGCTTACGTGAGACCGGTTCCACCGACTAACATGCACTAGTTGCATAAGGTGGCTGGCGGGTGTCTGTCTCTCCCACTTTAGTTGGAGCGGATTCGATGAAAAGGGTCCTTATGAAGGGTAAATAGAAGTTGACAAAAAATCACGTTGTGGTTATTCGTAGGTAAGAAAACGTTCTTGCTAGAACCCAATTGCAGCCACGTAAAAGATGCAACAACAATTAGAGGACGTCTAACTTGTTTTTGCAGCAATTGTCATGTGATGTGATATGGCCAGAAGTTGTGATGAATGATGAATGATACATTGTGATGTATGAGATCATGTTCTTGTAATAGGAATCACGACTTGCAAGTCGATGAGTATGACAACCGGCAGGAGCCATAGGAGTTGTCTATATTTTTGTATGACCTGCGTGTCATTGAAGAACGCCATGTAAATTACTTTACTTTATTGCTAAACGCGTTAGCCATAGAAGTAGAAGTAGTCGTTGGCGTGATAACTTCATGAAGACACGATGATGGAGATCATGATGATGGAGATCATGGTGTCATGCCGGTGACAAGATGATCATGGAGCCCCGAAGATGAAGATCAAAGGAGCTATATGATATTGGCCATATCATGTCACTACTTTATATAATTGCATGTGATGTTTATTATGTTTTATGCATCTTGTTTACTTAGAACGACGGTAGTAAATAAGATGATCCCTTATAATAATTTCAAGAAAGTGTTTCCCCTGACTGTGCACCATTGCTAAAGTTCGTCGTTTCGAAGCACCACGTGATGATTGGGTGTGATAGATCCTTACGTTCACATACAACGGGTGTAAGACATATTTACACATGCAGAACACTTAGGGTTAACTTGACGAGCCTAGCATGTACAGACATGGCCTCGGAACACAGAGACCGAAAGGTCGAACATGAGTCATATGGAAGATACGATCAACATGGAGATGTTCACCGATGATGACTAGTCCGTCTCACGTGATGATCGGACACGGCCTAGTCGACTCGGATCGTGTAACACTTAGATGACGAGAGGGATGTCAAATCTGAGTGGGAGTTCATTAAATAATTTGATTAGATGAACTTAATTATCATGAACATAGTCTAAAACTTTTGCATAATATGTCTTGTAGATCAAATGGCCAACGCTCATGTCAACATGAACTTCAACGTGTTCCTAGAGAAAACCAAGCTGAAAGATGATGGCAGCAACTATACGGACTGGGTCCGGAACCTGAGGATCATCCTCATAGCTGCCAGGAAACAATATGTCCTAGAAGGACCGCTAGGTGACGCTCCCGTCCCAGAGAACCAAGACATTATGAATGCTTGGCAGTCTCGTGCTGATGATTACTCCCTCGTTCAGTGCGACATGCTTTACAGCTTAGAACCGGGGCTCCAAAAGCGTTTTGAGCAACACGGAGCATATGAGATGTTCGAGGAGCTGAAACTAGTTTTCCAAGCTCATGCCTGGGTCGAGAGATATGAAGTCTCCGACAAGTTCTATAGTTGTAAGATGGAGGAAAATAGTTCTGTCAGTGAGCATATACTCAAAATGTCTGGGTTGCACAACCGCCTGTCCCAGCTGGACATTAACCTCCCGGATGAGGCGGTCATTGATAGAATCCTTCAGTCGCTCCCACCGAGCTACAAGAGCTTTGTGATGAACTACAATATGCAAGGGATGGTGAAGACCATTCCTGAAGTATTTTCAATGCTGAAGTCAGCAGAGGTTGAAATCAAGAAAGAACATCAAGTGTTGATGGTCAATAAGACCACTAAGTTCAAGAAGGGCAAGGGTAAGAAGAACTTCAAGAAGGACGGCAAAGATGTTGCCGCGCCCAGTAAGCCAGTTGCCGGGAAGAATTCAAAGCATGGACCCAAGCCTGAAACTGAGTGCTTTTATTGCAAGGGGAAGGGTCACTGGAAGCGGAACTGCCCCAAATACTTAGCAGACAAGAAGGCCGGCAACACTAAAGGTATATTTGATATACATGTAATTGATGTGTACCTTACCAGTACTCGTAGTAACTCCTGGGTATTTGATACCGGTGTCGTTGCTCACATTTGTAACTCACAGCAGGAGCTACGGAATAAGAGGAGACTGGCGAGGGACGAGGTGACGATGCGCGTCGGGAATGGTTCCAAGGTCGATGTGATCGCCGTCGGCACGCTACCTCTACATTTACCTACGGGATTAGTTTTAAACCTCAATAATTGTTATTTAGTGCCAAGTTTGAGCATGAACATTGTATCTGGATCTCGTTTGATACGAGATAGCTACTCATTTAAATTCGAGAATAATGGTTGTTCTATTTATATGAGAGATATGTTTTATGGTCATGCCCCGATGGTCAATGGTTTATTCTTAATGAATCTCGAACGTAATACTACACATATTCATAGTGTGAATACCAAAAGATGTAAAGTTGATAATGATAGTCCCACATATTTGTGGCACTGCCGCCTTGGTCACATTGGTGTCAAGCGCATGAAGAAGCTCCATGCTGATGGACTTTTAGAGTCTCTCGATTATGAATCATTTGACACATGCAAACCATGCCTCATGGGCAAGATGACCAAGACTCCGTTCTCCGGAACAATGGAGCGAGCAACCAAATTGTTGGAAATCATACATATCGATGTGTGCGGTCCAATGAGCGTTGAGGCTCGCGGAGGATATCGTTATGTTCTCACTCTCACAGACGACTTAAGTAGATATGGGTATGTCTAATTGATGAAACACAAGTCTGAGACCTTTGAAAAGTTCAAGGAATTTCAGAATGAGGTAGAGAATCAACGTGACCGAAAGATAAAATTCTTACGATCGGATCGTGGAGGAGAATATTTAAGTCACGAATTTGGTACACACTTAAGAAAATGTGGAATCGTTTCACAACTCACGCCGCCTGGAACACCTCAGCGTAACGGTGTATCCGAATGTCGTAATCGCACTCTATTGGATATGGTGCGGTCTATGATGTCTCTTACCGATTTACCGCTATCATTTTGGGGATACGCTCTAGAGACAGCTACATTCACTTTAAATAGGGCACCGTCTAAATCCGTTGAGACGACACCGTATGAATTATGGTTTGGGAAGAAACCTAAGCCGTCGTTTCTAAAAGTTTGGGGATGCGATGCTTATGTCAAGAAACTTCAACCTGAAAAGCTCGAACCCAAGTCGGAAAAATGCGTCTTCATAGGATACCCTAAGGAAACCATTGGGTATACCTTCTACTTAAGATCCGAGGGCAATATCTTTGTTGCCAAGAACGGATCCTTTCTAGAAAAAGAGTTTCTCTCGAAAGAAGTAAGTGGGAGGAAAGTAGAACTCGACGAAGTACTACCTCTTGAACAGGATAGTAGTGCAGCTCAGGAAAATGTTCCTGTGATGCCTACTCCAATTGGAGAGGAAATTATTGATGATGATCAAGGTACTTCTGATCAAGTTGCTACTGAACTTCGTAGGTCCACAAGGACACGTTCCGCACCAGAGTGGTACGACAACCCTGTCCTGGAAATCATGTTGTTAGACAACGGTGAACCTTCGAACTATGAAGAAGCGATGGCGGGCCCAGATTCCAACAAATGGCTTGAAGCCATGCAATCTGAGATAGAATCCATGTATGAAAACAAAGTATGGACTTTGACTGACTTGCCCGATGATCGGCGAGCGATAGAAAACAAATGGATCTTTAAGAAGAAGACAGACGCGGATGGTAATGTCACCATCTATAAAGCTCGACTTGTCGCTAAGGGTTATCGGCAAGTTCAAGGGATTGACTACGATGAGACTTTCTCACCCGTAGCGAAGCTTAAGTCCGTCCGAATCATGTTAGCAATTGCCGCATACTATGATTATGAGATATGGCAGATGGACGTCAAAACGGCATTCCTTAACGGGCATCTTAAGGAAGAACTGTATATGATGCAGCCGGAGGGTTTTCTCGATCCTAAGAATGCTAACAAAGTATGCAAGCTCCAGCGATCCATTTATGGGCTAGTGCAAGCATCTCGGAGTTGGAACATTCGCTTTGATGAGATGATCAAAGCGTTTGGGTTTATGCAGACTTACGGAGAAGCCTGCGTTTACAAGAAAGTGAGTGGGAGCTCTGTAGCATTTCTCATATTATATGTAGATGACATACTCTTGATGGGAAATGATATAGAATTCTTGGACAGCATTAAGGCCTACTTGAATAAGTGTTTTTCAATGAAGGACCTTGGAGAAGCTGCTTATATATTAGGCATCAAGATCTATAGAAATAGATCGAGACGCCTCATAGGTCTTTCACAAAGCACATACCTTGATAAGATTTTGAAGAAGTTCAAAATGGATCAGTCCAAGAAGGGGTTCTTGCCTGTATTGCAAGGTGTGAGATTGAGCTCGGCTCAATGCCCGACCACGGCAAAAGATAAAGAAGAGATGAGCGTCATCCCCTATGCCTCAGCCATAGGATCTATTATGTATGCCATGCTGTGTACCAGACCTGATGTAAACCTTGCCGTAAGTTTGCTAGGAAGGTACCAAAGTAATCCCGGCAAGGAACACTGGACAGAGGTCAAGAATATCCTGAAGTACCTAAAAAGGACAAAGGACATGTTTCTCGTTTATGGAGGTGACGAAGAGCTCGCCGTAAAGGGTTACGTCGACGCTAGCTTCGACACAGATCTGGATGACTCTAAGTCACAAACTGGATACGTGTATATGTTGAATGGTGGAGCAGTAAGCTGGTGCAGCTGCAAGCAGAGCGTCGTGGCGGGATCTACATGTGAAGTGGAGTACATGGCAGCCTCGGAGGCAGCGCATGAAGCTATTTGGGTGAAGGAGTTCATCACCGACCTAGGAGTCATACCCAATGCGTCGGGGCCGATCAAACTCTTCTGTGACAACACTAGAGCTATTGCCCTTGCCAAGGAGCCCAGGTTTCACAAGAAGACCAGGCACATCAAGCGTCGTTTCAACTCCATCCGTGAAAATGTTCAAGACGGAGACATGGATATTTGCAAAGTACATACGTATCTGAATGTCGCAGATCCGTTGACTAAACCTCTCTCGCGAGCAAAACATGATCAACACCAGAACTCTATGGGTGTTCGATTCATCACAATGTAACTAGATTATTGACTCTAGTGCAAGTGGGAGACTGTTGGAAATATGCCCTAGAGGCAATAATAAAAGCATTATTATTATATTTCCTTGTTCATGATAATTGTCTTTTATTCATGCTATAATTGTATTATCCGGAAATCGTAATACATGTGTGAATACATAGACCACAATACGTCCCTGGTGACCCTCTAGTTGACTAGCTCGTTGGTCAACAGATAGTCATGGTTTCCTGACTATGGACATTGGATGTCATTGACAACGGGATCACATCATTAGGAGAATGATGTGATGGACAAGACCCAATCCTAAGCATAGCACAAGATCGTGTAGTTCGTTTTTGCTAGAGTTTTTTCAATCTCAAGTATCTCTTCCTTAGACCATGAGATCGTGTAACTCCCGGATACCGTAGGAGTGCTTTGGGTGTACCAAACGTCACAACATAACTGGGTGACTATAAAGGTACACTATAGGTATCTCCGAAAGTGTCTGTTGGGTTGACACGGATCGAGACTAGGATTTGTCACTCCGTATGAGGGAGAGGTATCTCTGGGCCCACTCGGTAATGCATCATCATAATGAGCTCAAAGTGACCAAGTGCTTGGTCACGGGATCATGCATTACGGTACGAGTAAAGTGACTTGCCGGTAACGAGACTGAACGAGGTATTGGGATACCGACGATCGAGTCTCGGGCATGTAACGTACCGATTGACAAAAGGAATAGTATACGGGGTTGCTTGAATCCTCGACATCGTGGTTCATCCGATGACATCATCGAGGAGCATGTGGGAGCCAACATGGGTATCCAGATCCCGCTGTTGGTTATTGACCCGAGAGCCATCTCGGTCATGTCTGCGTGTCTCCCGAACCCGTAAGGTCTACACACTTAAGGTGTGGTGACGCTAGGGTTATTAGGAAGACTTGTATGTGATTACTGAATGTTGTTCGGAGTCCTGAATGAGATCCCGGACGTCACGAGGAGTTCCGGAAGGGTCCGGAGGTAAAGATTTATATATGGGAAGTTGTCAAACGGACACCGGAAAGTTTCGGGGGCATATCGGTATTGTACCGGGGCCACTGGAAGGGTTCCGGGGGTCCACCGGGAGGGGCCACCCTTCCCGGGGGGGCACATGGGCTGCGTGGGGCAGGAGCCAGCCCCTGGAGGGCTGGGCGCCCCCCTTGGGCCCATGCGCCTAGGGTTGGGGGGGGACCCTAGAGGGGGCGCCCCCCTTTGCTTGGGGGGCAAGTTCCCCCTCCCTTGCCGCCGCCCCCCCCCCCTCTAGATACCATCTAGAGGGGCCGGCCCCCCTTGCCCCTTCCCCTATAAATAGAGGGGTGAGGGGAGGGCTGCACACCCAAGCCAAGGCGCAGCCCCTCCCCTCCCCAACACCTCTCCTCCTCCATCACGAGCTTGGCGAAGCCCTGCCGGAGTGCTGCTTCTCCACCAACACCACGCCGTCGTGCTGCCGGTGGAGCTGTCTTCCTCAACCTCTCCTTCCTCCTTGCTGGATCAAGACGGAGGAGACGTCGTCCGTACCGTACGTGTGTTGAACGCGGAGGTGTTGTCCGTTCAGCACTTGGTTATCGGTGATCTGTATCACGTCGAGTACGACTCCATCATCACCGCTCCCTCGAACGCTTCCGCACGCGATCTACAAGTGGTATGTAGATGCAAACTCACTCCCTTGACTCGTTGCTTAGATGAACTCATAGATGGATCTTGGTGAAACCGTAGGAAAAATTTTAATTTTCTGCAACGTTCCCCAACAGTAGTAATCTGTGAGCCACGAGGACTCAGCAATCCCATTACCATGGGTATCAAGACTAGCAAAGCTTAATGGGAAAGGAAGGGGTAAAGTGGTGAGGTTGCAGTAGTGGCTAAGCATGATATGGTGGCTAACATACGCAAATGAGAGCGAGAAGAGAAACAAAGGAACGGTCGTCATCTAGTAATGATCAAGAAGTGATCCTGAACTCCTTCTTACGTCAATCATAACACAGAAACCGTGTTCACTTCCCGGACTCCGCCGAGAAGAGACCATCACGGCTACACACTCGGTTGATGCATTTTAATTCGGATCTGGTGTCAAGTTAACAACCGGACATTAACAAATTCCCATCTGCCACATAACCGCGGGCACGGCTCTCGAAAGTTTATACCCTGCAGGGGTGTCCCAACTTAGCCCATGATAAGCTCTCGCGATCAACGAAGGATATTCCTTCTCCCAGGAAGACCCGATCAGTCTCGGAATCCCGGTTTACAAGACATTTCGACAATGGTAAAACAAGACCAGCAAAGCCGCCCGATGCGCCGACAATCCCGATATGAGCTGCACATATCTCGTTCTCAGGGCAACACCGGATGAGACTAGCTACGAGTAAAACCAACCCTCAAGTTGCCCCGAGGTGGCCCCGCAGGCAACTCAGTTCGGACCAACACTTAGACAAGCACTGGCCCGGGGGGGCTAAAATAAAGATGACCCTTGGGTTGGCCGACCCAAGGGAAGGGTATAGGTGGTGGTGAGGCAAATGGTAAAACCAAGGTTGGGCCTTGCTGGACAAGTTTTATTCAAAGCGAACTGTCAGGGGGGTCCCATAAATCACCCGACCGCGTTAGGAACGCAAAAATCCGGGAACATAACACCGGTATGACGGAAACTAGGGCGGCAAGAGTGGAACAAAACACCAGGCATAAGGCCGAGCCTTCCACCCTTTACCAAATATATAGATGCATTAATAATATAAAAGAGATATTGTGATATCCCAACATAACCCTGTCCACCATGGAGCAATCTTCAACTTCACCTGCAACTAGCAACGCTATAAGAGGGGCTGAGCAGAAGCGGTGACATAGCCAAGCAATGGTTTGCTAGGAAGGGTGTCAAATGTTAGAGGTTCATGGCAATTTGGGAGGCTTGAAGAACAAAAGATAGGTAGCGCAGCAAAGCGATAGAACGAAGCAACTAGCATCGCAATGATAGTAGTGAGATCCAGGGTAGCGGTCATCTTGCCTGAAATCCCGCTAGGAAGAAGAACGAGTCCATGAAGAAGATGAAGCCACGAAGACGAACCAAGCGTAGACGAATGAATCCTCACGATCGCAACGAAACGGGAACTATCGAGAAGAAGCACACAACATGGTAAACACACCACACGTAGACAAGACATGATGCACAACAATCATGATGTATGACAAAAGCTACATGAGTCTACCCATGGCAAGAGATGATGCAAACAAGAACAACATATCAAGGCAAGTTTAAATGAGGCCGGAAACAACATATAACAATTTCGGTAAGTCCTCATATGCAAAATTTGAAATTGGTCCAGAACTGAATAAACCTTATGTTCAAGTTGTTAAACAGCAAGTTAAAATTCACCAAGATGATATACACGAAATTCTAGTCAAGTTACATATAAAGTTCATTAGATTCGGAGCTACGGCCTAGAAGATATGAGCAAAACAAGTTAAACATAGCATTGATGCAAAATGCATACAAACATCATGCAAACACATCAAAACAAGGATACAACATGATAATATGAAACTACATGCAAAATCAAGCAAGTTTCATATAGAGCACACTCAAAACGGAGCAACGGTGCAACACATACACACTATACAAGTCATAACAACAATCTGTCCATAACAGCAACTAGGCATCTTACAAGCATCAAAACAACAATCTACAGCACCCCAACATAAGAACAAAAGACATGAGCATGAAGTATAGGTAAAGCATGACAAAACATGAACATTGAGCTATCTCCAGAAACAACTAGAACATGCTCAAAAGGACATGGGAAGATTGCAAATAATAACAGTTTCAGGCTTAGCAGGAAATAACATCAGGTTGCAATGTTTAGAGCTATCAAACAACATGTTACAGGAACTTAACATGGCAAACAAAGGCATGGCATGATACTACTAAATGCATAGATCAAAAGACCCTTACTGACCATGGGCCAAAAAGGCATAGAAAATATGATGGCACCCATGTAAACATGGCAAGTTATATTACAGATTCAAACATGGCAGGGACAACAATAAGTAGGCATGTTGGTGAGCTTGAACCACTCACTACAGAGCAATACATGGCATGGCAAGGCAACCAACAGTAATAAGACATGTTTTTGAAGCTAGGCATGGCAAGATCAAGTTCATAGGGTGCATGGATCACTAGCAAACAATCATGGAAACATGGAACTTAATGTTAACAGGCTGACAGCAACATCATTTAGCAACTTTGGAGCAAGATAACAACAAGCTACAGCAGGCTATAATTGCAACCAAGGGCATGAATGGATAGAGAAAGACATGTATAACAAAACATCCTTAGTGAACATCTCCAGAATTATGCACGAAATGACTTGTAGCATCAGGTTTACATAGCAACAAAATATAACAGAATCTGTCTAGCAAAACAGCAACAGCAAGTGCCCTACTTAACAAGCTTGATGCACTCAGTACAAGACTCACAAAAATACATGGATGGCACCACTAGAAAGATGGCATGGCATAGATCAAAACACATGTAGACATCAACCTCATAGGATGCACACATCAATCATGCCAAAAATGACAAATGAGCATGTTATAACAGTTTCAGCAGATTAACATCACATAGCACTCTTCCAACAACATTTAGGGCATCAAGATGAACTCAAATTAAAATGATGCAATGGAATTAAATGAAGTACTCGTCGAGGCGAACAATTTGACATATTACACGCACGAAACGAAGCTACAGATGCAGAGATACGATACGATGAACATGGCATGATAATGTGCAAAAATTACAGGACTTAGTGAAATTATCACCTCCGGATCTGGGGGTTGACCCGGGCGCGGATTTCGAGGATGGCCGGGGTTCTCGCCGGAGAAGTGGCCGGAGCGGAGGGAGATGGCGGAGACGGCCGGATCCGGGCCGGATCCGGGAGGAGGACGGAGCGGGGAGGCCGGGGCGCAAGCGGGGCGCGACCGGAGGCGGCGCGGCGCCGGCGGGAGGCGGGGCGCGCGGCACCAGCGGCGGAAGACGGCGGGCACGCCAGCGAGGCCACGGGAGGACGGCGGCACCAGCGGGTGACGGGGAGGGGCTTCGGTAGGAG
>NC_041393.1:246256356-246265020 GCF_002162155.2 Triticum dicoccoides
AGCCTGGGGCGGGCCGACCGTGGGCCGGGCGGGCCGCGGCGGCTGGCGGAGGAGAGAGAGGGAGGCGCGGCTGAGGTGGCGCGGTGGGATTGGGCGAGGCGGCGGAGGAGCTGAGGTGGCGGCCTCCGATTGGTCGGAGTGAGGTGGCGGGGAGGGCGGACATGTCCGGCGCAGAGAGGGATTTCGTCCGACGGCGCGAGGAGGAGGGGAGCTAGGGTTTGGACTGCGAGAATTTCGGGGGAGGCACACATATATATAGGTAGAGGGAGCTAGGAGAGTCCAAATGAGGAGTGGTTTTCGCCCACACGATCGTGATCAAACGACCGAGAGCATAGAGGGGAGTTTGCTGGGTTTTTGGCCACTTTGGAAGGGGTGTTGGGCTGCACACAAAAGAGGCTTTTACGGTTACCCGGTTAACCGTTGGAGTATCAAACGACCTCCAAATGGCACGTAACTTGATAGGCGGTCTACCGGTGGTATACCAAGGCCGCTTGGCAAACCTCGGTCCATTCCGAGAACGTTTAACACACGCACATGAAAAGAGGCAAAAGGGTGCGCCGGGGGGACATAGGAGTGCCGGATTGCAAAACGGACAACGGGGAAAAAGCTCGGATGCATGAGACGAACACGTATGCAAAATGAAATGCACATGATGATATGATATGAAATGCATATGATGACATGGCAAAATACAACACGCAAGCACATGACATGGAAACAACGGCGAATAACTGGCAGACACCTGGCGCATCGAATCCGGGGCGTTACAGGCCTATACGCACTAACCAACTACGCGGGAACAGTTATGGGCACTCGACGTCGTGGTATCAGTTGAAGCCTTCTAGACGTCAGCGACTGAGCGGCGTGCGCCGGATTGGACTGGAACGCCTGCTCTTGTATTAGGGAGTCTAGGTCTGCTTCCGGCCGCCCACGCAACATGCAGGTGTGCAATAGGCGATGGGCCCAGACCCCTGCACCATAGGAGTTAGACCGGTGTGCTGACCTCTCTGTTAGGCCTAGGTGGGGCTGCGACGTGTTGATCTTCTGAGGCCGGGCATGGCCAAGTAAAGTGTGTCCGGCCAAATGGGATCGAGCGTGTTGGGTTATGTGGTGCACCCCTACAGGGAAGTTTATCTATTCGAATAGCTATGTCCCTCGGTAAAAGGACGACCCGGAGTTGTACCTTGACCTTATGACAACCAGAACCGGATATGTAATAAAACACACCCAGACAAGTTCCACAGATAACCCGGTGATCGCTTTTCCACAGGGCAACGAGGGGAGGATTGATGGGGTCATGTACCTAGGGTAGGGTCACAGACCTGATCTAAGTACCCTGCCCAAGGACACCCTTAGAAGAGGTCACCTTCCAGTCGACCAACGAGGGACTCACTCGACTGACTTGAAGGAATCGACCACGAAGACTCACTCGACTACCAGGAGGTCAAAAGGCACTCTGCACTGCAACGGCCAGTAGTTAAGTAGACTTTATGATAGTTAAGACACTTTATGTGGGACGTTACCAGTAACGTCCCGGACTAAATACACCTTAAATCCTTCATTACGTGGGCTGGCTGGGGTCCTGGCGCACTCTATATAAGCCACCCCCCTCCACAGGCAGAAGGGTTCGGCATCCTGTAATTCATATACACATAATCCACTCGACCGCCTCCGGGCTCCGAGACGTAGGGCTTTTACTTCCTCCGAGAAGGGCCTGAACTCGTACATCTCTTGTGTTTACAACCTCTCCATAGCTAGGACCTTGCCTCTCCATACCTACCCCCACTCTATTGTCAGACTTAGAACCACGACAGTTGGCGCCCACCGTGGGGCCGGTGTTTTAGCGATTTTGTGGAGAAGTTGCGGTTCTTCTGAGTACTTTCATCATGATGACTACTGGAGTTTTGGTTGAGGGTCGAGAGATCCGTCTCGGTGCTCTCACCTTCGTCGCCGACGACTCCGCCTGGCTCCAGGAGGCTCCACTCAACGTCGATGCGCTCCCCGTCCGCGGTGCGACGCATTTTTGCGCATGTGTCCGCGGCGTTCTGCTGCGGCAACCGTCGATTCCGTATCGATCGACTCCCCCATCGACCACCCTCCCGGTCTCCCACCAGCGCAAGCGCTCGGGCCGGTCGAGGCTTCAGCATTGGGTGAGGCACGTGGTGGCTCGCCAGACGGCCACCACCCAAGTTGCGGCAATCGAGCCCGACGAATCTCTCTACGGCCTGTTCGATCTGTCGACTGGCTCCGTAGAGACTGCATCCGAGTGCGATAGCAGTGATCCAGCGGCGGAAATCCTGATGGTCGACGGGCCCCGCAGTCCCCCTGGCTTCGCCCGTGATGGTGGGGCAGGCGATGGAGGCGACCCCGCACGAGACCACGAAGAGTACCAGCCCGAGCCACTCGACTCTCTGCAAAGAGAGGAACTTCGCCGCAGGAACGTGGATGTCCTGCGTACTCCCATCGCAGGAGAAACCCCCGAGGCTCGCGCCTTGGAGGAGGCTCGTTTAGCCAATTTGGCCGAACGCACTCGACTGGAGAATCTTCAGCGAGCACTCAATGAGCGCGTGCGGCAACGAGTTCCCGACACCAGTCGACGTCAACTCTTCCCGCCGACTTAGGTATATCGAACCCCAATCCAGAATTTAGCAGCTGCGACCCGTATAGCAGAGTCCATCCAGCCCTCTCAGTCGGAAGCTGGCAGAGGCTTGATGCAGATCAGGGATCTGCTCCGGGCAGCAGGAGATCAGAATTCGGCCGTGTCGCAGTCGCACAACAGAATTCACAGTCGATCCGTCGCTGCGAATACGGTTCAGTCGGCTCACAGCCCCAGATCGCCTCCGCGGCGTGAAGGGCGCGAGAATCGGCGAGACCAATATGGTGACCGACTCGACCGAGATGATAGGTGTCGAGTGCCCAATTCCCCTCCGAGGGGTGGGTCTTACGCTCCTCGGCAGCAAGATGACAGACGTCAGCTCAGTGCGGGGCGAAGAGTTCCAGTCGACCCCAGAGAATCAGGCTTTGACGCGCGATCCATTATCGTGCAAGGCTTAGTCGACCGGAACAGAGCCCATCAAGGTGGACTCGACAGAGATGCGCCCACAAGCAGTCGAGTGCATGTTTCTGGTCCTGAATGTTTCAGCAGAGCTATCAGAGCCGCAGTTATCCCTCCCAATTTCAGGTTGGCAACAGGAGTCAGCAAGTTCACTGGCGAGTCTAAGCCTGAAACTTGGCTTGAAGACTACCGAGTGGCGGTTCAGATTGGTGGTGGGAACGACGAGGTGTCCATGAAGCATTTTCCCCTCATGCTGGAAGGTTCTGCCAGGGCATGGTTGACTCAATTACCTCCTAGCAGCATTTACACTTGGGAAGATCTGTCCCGAGTGTTCATTAGAACGTTTGAAGGAACTTGCAAGCGACCGGCTGGATTGACGGAGCTGCAAGTCTGCGTGCAGAAGAACAATGAGACTCTCAGGGAGTATATTCAGAGATGGATCACTTTGCACCATATTGTGGAGAATGTGTCTGATCATCAGGCAGTCTGCGCCTTTAAGGATGGTGTCAAGAATAGGGAATTGAGTTTGAAATTTGGTCGAACCGTTGACATGACCTTGAGTCGGATGATGGAGATTGCTACCAAGTACGCCAACGGCGAAGAAGAAGACCGACTCCGAAGCGGCAAGCACAAGCCGAGTCAGTCGGAAAAGGGAAACACCAGTCGGAAACAGAAGCGGAAGGCTGAACCGGCAGCTCCTGGAGAGGCTCTGGCCGTGACTCAGGGAAAGTTTAAAGGGAAACCAAAAGGATCCTGGAACCCTAAGAAGGTAAAGGATAAGGAAGGGAATGACGTGATGGATATGCCATGTCACATCCACACGAAGAAAGACGAAGAGGGGAATATCATCTACCCGAAGCATACCACTCGCCAATGTCGACTCCTGATCCAGCAGTTTCAGGGAAAACAGTCTAAGGACAAGGATAAGGAGTCAGACAAGCCCGCAGACAAGGAGGACAGTGAGGAAGGATATCCACATATCAACTCCACTCTGATGATCTTTGCAGATGTGGAGAGCAAGAGTCGATTGAAAGTCATTAACCGAGAGGTGAACATGGTCGCCCCAGCAAAAGCAAATTATCTGAGATGGTCCCAAACACCCATCACATTCGACCAATCTGATCACCCGACTCATATTGCCACCCCTGGGAGGCAAGCTTTGGTGGTCGATCCAGTTGTTGAAGGCACTCGACTGACAAAAGTGCTGATGGACGGTGGTAGTGGGCTGAATTTGTTGTATGCAGACACGCTGAAAGGAATGGCCATTCCGATGTCCCGACTGAGCACCAGTAACATGAGCTTTCATGGAGTTATACCAGGGAAGAAAGCCGAGTCACTCGGCCAAATAGCTCTAGACGTGGTGTTTGGTGATTCGAAACATTTTCGCAAAGAGAAGTTGACGTTTGAGGTCGTGGATTTTCAGAGTGCATATCATGCCATTTTGGGGAGACCAGCTTATGCACGGTTCATGGCTCGACCATGTTACGTGTACCTCAAATTGAAGATGCCCGGCCCCAAAGGAGTGATCACTGTCACCGGTGATCGGAAAAAGGCAGAAGAGTGCTTTCAGAAGGGCTCAAAGATTGCCGATTCCCAGGTGACAGCGGTCGAGTTCGAAGAATACAAGCAAAACGCAGATCCGAGTGATTTGCTGCGATCCAAGAAACTCGCCACAGAATCTGCATTTCAGTCGTCCGGTGAGACAAAGCCTGTTCACATTCACCGACCGACCCCGATGCAGCTCCGACCCACATCTCCACAACACTCGACCCGAAATAGGAAGAAACGCTCATCCAGTTCCCCCGTGAGAACTGGGACATTTTTGCATGGAAGCCCGCTGACATGCCAGGTGTTCCCAGGGGACTGGCTGAGCATCGCCTAAGAGTCGACTCATCTGCAAAACCAGTCAAAGAGCATCTTCGGCGGTCCGCCGTCCAGAAGAGAAAAGCCATTGGTGAGGAAGTGGCTCGACTGTTGGCGGCAGGGTTTATCCGAGAGATATACCACTCCGAGTGGCTCGCTAATGTTGTCATGGTTCCTAAGAAGGACAAATTGCTCCGAATGTGCATTGATTTCAAGCACATCAACCGGGCCTGCCCGAAAGATCATTTTCCTCTCCCTCGCATAGATCAAATTGTTGACTCGACCGCGGGATGCGAGAGACTGTCTTTTCTAGACGCCTACTCCGGGTACCACCAGATCCGTCTGTACGGACCCGACGAGGTAAAAACAGCTTTCATCACTCCATTCGGGTGCTTCTGCTATATCACCATGCCATTCAGCCTCAAGAATGCCGGAGCCACATTTATGTGAATGATTCAGAAGTGTCTTCTCACTCAAATCAGTCGGAATGTGGAAGCGTATATGGATGATATCGTCGTCAAGTCACGAAAAGGTTCCGACCTACTCGCTGACCTCGCCGAAACATTTGCCAACCTCAGAAGGTATGATATCAAGCTCAATCCATCAAAGTGCACATTTGGAGTTCCTGGTGGCAAGTTACTCGGTTTTCTCGTTTCCGAGCGAGGAATCGACGCTAATCCAGAGAAGATCGGCACTATTCTCCGAATGAAACGCCCTGTGCGAGTGCACGATGTCCAGAAGCTTACTGGATGCTTGGCCGCATTAAGTCGATTCATCTCACGACTCGGTGAAAAGGCATTGCCTCTTTACCGACTGATGAAGAAGGCAGACAAGTTCGAGTGGACTCCAGAAGCTGATGCAGCGTTTGCCGAGCTAAAAGCTCTGCTCTCCACCCAGCCGGTGCTTGCTGCTCCAATCAGCAAAGAGCCTCTGCTGCCCTATATCGCAGCCACAGGACAAGTTGTCAGTGATGTGCTTACGGTTGAGCAGGAAGAAGAAGGAAAAGCTCTCAAAGTTCAGCGCCCAGTGTATTATTTGTCTGAAGTCTTGACTCCATCCAAGCAGAGATATCCTCATTATCAGAAGCTTGTGTATGGAATATACATGACCACAAAGAAGGTTGCTCATTATTTCTCTGATCATTCCATCACAGTCGTCAGCGACGCTCCACTATCAGAGATTTTGCACAACAGAGATGCAACTGGTCGAGTGGCTAAATGGGCGATTGAACTTCTTCCCCTTGATATCAAGTTTGAGGCAAAGAAAGCCATTAAGTCCCAGGCAATAGCAGATTTCCTCGCCGAGTGGATTGAACAGCAGCAGCCGACTGAAGTTCACTCGGAGCATTGGACCATGTTCTTTGATGGCTCTAAAATGTTGAATGGTTCCGGTGCTGGGGTTGTCCTGGTTTCCCCCAGAGGAGATAAGCTCAGATATGTGCTCCAGATTCACTTTGATTCCTCCAACAATGAGGCAGAATATGAGGCCCTCTTATACGGATTGCGCATGGCCATTTCACTCGGCGTCCGTCGCCTGATGGTCTATGGCGACTCGGATTTAGTGGTCAACCAAGTGATGAAGGAGTGGGACGTGAGAAGCCCAGCCATGACTGGATACTGCAGTGCAGTGAGGAAGCTGGAAAAGAAGTTCGAGGGGTTGGAGCTCCATCATATACCCCGACTGAAAAATCAAGCAGCTGATGATCTAGCAAAGATAGGTTCCAAGAGAGAAGCCATTCCGAGTGGTGTGTTCTTGGAGCATATACACACTCCGTCAGTCAAAGAAGATCCTTTCACCGAAGAAGCTCCACAGCCCAAGAGTGCCACAGATCCAACTGAGGTTGAAGTCCCAGCAGTGGTCGACTTGGTCATGGAGGTCTTGGTGGTCATTCCCGACTGGACAGTTCCATATATCGCGTATATCCTGAGAAAAGAGCTCCCGGAGGATGAGGAAGAGGCTCGACAGATCGTCCGTCGATCTAAGGCCTTTACCGTAATCAAAGGACAATTATACAGAGAAAGCGCGACTGGAGTTGGTCAGAAGTGCATAACACCAGAAGAAGGTCGAATCATCCTCGATGATATCCACTCGGGAACCTGTGGTCATCATGCGTCCTCTCGGACCATCGTGGCCAAAGCCTACCGAGCCGGATTTTACTGGCCAAAGGCGAATGAGATGGCAAAGGAAATAGTGGATAAGTGCGAGGGATGTCAGTTCTACTCGAATATGTCGCACAAGCCTGCATCGGCTCTGAAGACCATCCCACTCGTCTGGCCTTTCGCAGTATGGGGGTTGGACATGGTCGGTCCTTTGAGAACAGGGCGAAGTGGCTTCACGCATGTACTGGTGGCAGTCGACAAATTCACCAAGTGGATTGAGGCTAAACCAATCAAGAGCCTTGACGCCGGTGCTGCTGTTAGCTTCATCAGGGAACTAATATTCAGATATGGAGTCCCGCACAACATCATTACGGATAATGGGTCGAACTTTGACTCGGAGGAATTTAGAGATTTCTGTAACTCTCAAGGCACGCGAGTCGACTACGCTTCAGTCGCTCATCCGCAGTCGAATGGACAAGCAGAGCGAGCCAATGGCCTGATTCTCAAGGGATTGAAACCCTGACTAATGCGTGATCTCAAGCATGCAGCTGGAGCGTGGGTCGACGAACTTCCCTCGGTGCTTTGGGGACTGCGGACCACACCTAATCGGTCGACCGGAAGAACCCCATTCTTCTTGGTCTACGGAGCTAAAGCAGTCTTGCCGAGTGATCTTCTCCACAATGCTCCTCGAGTTGAAATCTACAACGAAGCAGAAGCTGAACAAGCGCGGCAGGACGCAGTCGACCTTTTAGAGGAAGAAAGGGAGATGGCTCTGATCCGGTCGACCATCTACCAACAAGATTTGCGTCGTTTCCACGCCAGGAATGTGAGGGGTCGAGCCTTCCAGGAAGGAGATTTAGTTCTCCGAGTGGATCAGAAGAAACAACACAAGCTTGCTCCTTCTTGGGAAGGAACCTTCATCGTCACCAAAGTTCTCCACAACGGGGCGTACCGTCTTTACAACGTCGAGCATAATATCGACGAGCCCCGAGCTTGGAACGCGGAACTACTCCGCCCATTTTACACTTAAATTTAATCACTCGGATGAGTTGCAATAAAGTACTTCTGTAGTCCATGGACCTCAAAATAATAGTGTCATAGTTCCTCCATAATTTTTGTCACTTTTTATTTTGTCCAATAAAATTTCCCCTCAGTGGGTGACTTAGCCGCGAATCCGTTTCGCCTAAGTTTGTAAAAATCCTCCGAGTGGTGAGTCAGACCTCTCACTCGGAGGCTTAGCTACGAATCCGTTTCGCCTAAGATTAAATAAAATCCTACCGAGTGGTAAGCCAGACTTCCACTCGAAGGCTTAGCTGCAGTCCAAGTACTCGCCTAAGTTATCACAAATCCTACCGAGTGAAGAGCAAACCTCTCACTCGGGGGCTTAGCTGCAGCCCAGCGCTCGCCTAAGTTATTAGAAATCCTACCGAGTGAAGAGCAAACCTCTCACTCGGAGGCTTAGCTGCAGTCCAAGTACTCGCCTAAGTTATCACAAATCCTACCGAGTGAAGAGCAAACCTCTCACTCGGGGGCTTAGCTGCAGCCCAGCGCTCGCCTAAGTTATCAGAAATCCTACCGAGTGAAGAGCAAACCTCTCACTCGGAGGCTTAGCTGCAGTCCAAGTACTCGCCTAAGTTATCACAAATC
>NC_041393.1:246265034-246265508 GCF_002162155.2 Triticum dicoccoides
CTACCGAGTGAAGAGCAAACCTCTCACTCGGAGGCTTAGCTGCAGCCCAGCGCTCGCCTAAGTTATCAGAAATCCTACCGAGTGAAGAGCAAACCTCTCACTCGGAGGCTTAGCTGCAGTCCAAGTACTCGCCTAAGTTATCAAAATTCCTACCGAGTGAAGAGCAAACCTCTCACTCGGAGGCTTAGCTGCAGTCCAAGTACTCGCCTAAGTTATCAAAATTCCTACCGAGTGAAGAGCAAACCTCTCACTCGGGGGCTTAGCTGCAGCCCAGTGCTCGCCTAAGTTGTCAAAAATCCTACCGAGTGAAGAGCAAACCTCTCACTCGGAGGCTTAGCTGCAGTCCAAGTACTCGCCTAAGTTATCAAAATTCCTATCGAGTGCAGAGCAAACCTCTCACTCGGGGGCTTAGCTGCAGCCCAGCGCTCGCCTAAGTTATCAGAAATCCTACCGAGCAAACCTCTCACTCGGAGG
>NC_041393.1:246265528-246370712 GCF_002162155.2 Triticum dicoccoides
CGAGTGAAGAGCAAACCTCTCACTCGGAGGCTTAGCTGCAGTCCAAGTACTCGCCTAAGTTATCACAAATCCTACCGAGTGAAGAGAAAACCTCTCACTCGGGGGCTTAGCTGCAGCCCAGCGCTCGCCTAAGTTATCAGAAATCCTACCGAGTGAAGAGCAAACCTCTCACTCGGAGGTTTAGCTGCAGTCCAAGTACTCGCCTAAGTTATCAGAAATCCTACCGAGTGAAGAGCAAACCTCTCACTCGGAGGCTTAGCTGCAGTCCAAGTACTCGCCTAAGTTATCAAAATTCCTACCGAGTGAAGAGCAAACCTCTCACTCGGGGGCTTAGCTGCAGCCCAGCGCTCGCCTAAGTGGACTAAGGAATAAGTCGATTGCAGTAAGCCCCGCTTTGAACCTGCAAAAGACATTTCGAGCCAAAAGCAATCATATTCAAACACCAAATTCAAGTTCGGATCGATACCTAAAGGAACCGAAAGTGCTCAGGCGCTAAGCCCATTAAGGTTTATCGGTTACAACTCCACTCGGCATACCGAGGCAAATTTAAAGCGTCGAGTTTAGAAGAAGTTTTTTACCCTCCTGTGGAGGGCTGGAAGGTGCAACAAACTCATCAAGATCAATTCCATCTGCGATCCGAGTGGCAGCCGCAAGGAAAGTTTCCATAAAGGACCTGAAGTTGTGTTTCTTGGTGTTGGCCACCCGGAGGGCCGCCAGCTTGTCTTCTCGTGCATCTTTGCAGTGGACTCGGGCCAGACACAGAGCAACATCTGCACCGCACCGAGTCGAGGACTTTTTCCACTCCTGCACTCGACCAGGGATCGTGTTCAAGCGAGCCATCAGCGACTCGAGGTCGTTCTGAAGTGTCTCCCCGGGCCAGAGCGTCGAGTCGATGCGAGATGTGGCGACCTTCAGCCTTGCAAGATAGTCCACGACAGCTGCAACACGGGACTCCAGTCGGAAAACATTCATGGCAACTTCGTCATCCATCGGAGAATTGATGGGGTCAAGGTTTGGTTCCAGCCGGCTAGTTTCTTCTTCAAAGTTTTGACAAAATTCTGCAAGGACGATCACCGAGTCAAGGCGATGGTCGAATGGAAAAACCACGGTTGGAAATGATCGCCGAGCATAGAGATTTACCTTCAAGCATAAGAAACAGCTTCTTGGCAAGACCATTCAGGAAGGCCTCCAGATCTTTTTTCTTCCCAAGAGCAGCTTTCAGATTGGCATTTTCTTGCTCAAGCTTGGCGACTGAAGCTAACTCGTCAACAAGCTTGATCTTCTCAGCTAGTTCAAGGTCCTTCTTCCGTTGGGCCTCCCTCACCTTACCTGCAAGTTACAGCAAGATCAGATTTTGAAACAAATAAAGGGAAAAAGCAGTCGTCAAGGTCTCACCAAACATACCTTCGGTCTCCTCCTTTGCCTTCGTCAGATTCTCCTGAACCAGCTTCAAATTCAGCTCGAGCTGAATGTGCTTGTTTTCCAGCTCAGAGTAGCGAGCCACAAGATCACAGGAGTTCTGCGAAGAACCAATCGACTAAAATGTCAAGTATAATTCACTTCCGAGTGAAAAAGGAAAAATCACACGTTTCTAAGACTACAGCCGAATACGAGCATTCGACCGTAGTCTCGGGGACTACACCCAGTGGGTGCACTCAGCGTGCCCCCACTAATCGACCAGTCGAAGATAGAGTCGACCAGTCGACCGGTTTGCGAAATCCAGTCGCCTTAGTCGAATGACGGAAAGACTGAAATTATAAAGCCTAAGGCCGACTGCCCGCAGTCGACCTTAGCCTTGGGGACTACACCCAGTGGGTGCACTCAGCGTGCCCCCACTAATCCTATTTGAAGACAGAGTCGACCAGTCGACCTCAAAAAAAAAGAGATATATTCTTTAAGACTGTAATCGACTCCCAGCAGTCGACCACAGTCTCGGGGACTACACCCAGTGGGTGCACTCAGCGTGCCCCCACTAATCGACCAGTCGAAGACAGAGTCGACCAGTCGACCGGTTTGCGAAATCCATTCGACATAGTCGAACGACGGAAAGACTGAAATTATAAAGCCTAAGGCCTACTGCCCGCAGTCGACCTTAGCCTTGGGGACTACACCCAGCGGGTGCACTCAGTGTGCCCCCGCTAACACGGAGTTTAACTCGACACACCCAGTGGGTGACTACTATAAATTCTGGAAAGAAAAGTTTCTGATAGCATATCCTAACAGAACAAATGGTGGTCGACTGACCTGAACATTGCGTTGGAGGGCGGAACTGGCGTCGTAAGCTGCCTAGCTCGCATCCCGGATGGTCTTCAACTGCTCCATCATGATCCCTGCCTGGCGTATTGCCTCCTTCGCTGCGCCAGCTTGGTCCTCTGGGACGTGGTGCGTCGTGAAGAGGGAGGGCTGCGGAGCACTCGTCAGTGGATCTGCGAAGGACACGGTGTGTCAAGTGGTGTTCCCCTCCTCCGCGACCAGAGCCTCAGGCACCGTCACATCCTGGGTCACCTTGCTGGCAGACGCTTTCCTACTCCTTCTATACTTCAGCGGTTCCTCATCTTCATCATCATCAGGGAGAGTGATTACAACATTGGATGGAGCTACAGAAAAGAAGCAGGATTAGATCATGAGTCAGTCGACTAAAGACAGTGTTAAGAATATAGTACCAGGTTTTGAGGTTGCTGCATCCTCCATCTCATGGTCGTCAGCCCGGGCCGAGGTCTCAGAAGTAGCAGCACTGCAACTCCAAAGAGTCAGTCGACTAACTCCAGCGCCAACCAGAGATAAAGTTCACACAAAATAAGAAGACTTAAGCAACATGATTACCCTGATATGGTGGGGATGGACACCTTCATCTTTGGCAGGTGCTTGGTCGGCTTCGACGGGGCCGCCCTGGGCTGCTTCGGCGCCTTTTCAGTCGGCGCCGGAGAGGTGGTCCGGGGGCGCTTGGTTGACTGTGTAACAGTCGCGACCCCCTCGCCGCGTTCAGTCGCAGGGTCATGGACAAGTTTCGACCGCCTTTCCGAGCGCGGTGGTGCGACCTCCTCCTCCTCCTCCTCCTCTTCCCCGTCCTCATCGTCATCATCATCATCGTCATCATCATCATCATCGGCCTCGGCGGCGTCCGAGTCCCACTCCTCCTCCTGGCTCTCGCCCCCGCTCGCTTCTCCCTCCTCAGTCGGAGCCTGCGCTCCGTTGGGCATCGAGTACAGTTCAGTGAGGGTCTGAGGGACAACAAGACAAAGATCAGTCGACCGATCGGCAGAGAAAGCAGAAATAAATATGACGAGAATACAACAGGGAGTGGGGCAGACATGCCTTGTTTGGGTCACTGTGACAGTCGAGTGGAGGAATCCTTCTGGCCCCGCGAGGGTTGTCCTTGTTCCCAGTAACAGCGGCCATCCACCTTTCCAGAGTGGCATCGTCGACTGCTTCTGGATTGACCCGAGTCACATCCTCAGTCCCACAGTACAACCACATGCAATGGCTCCGGAACTGAAGAGGCTGGATTCGGCGCCTAAGGAAAACTTCCAGGAGATCCATGCCCGTCACTCCCTCCCGAACCAACTGAACTACGCGCTCCATCAGCATCTTCACGTCAGCTTTCTCCTCCGGAATCAGCTTCAGAGAGGAGGGCTTGTTCACTCGGTCCATAGTAAATGGAGGGAGTCCACTCGACTGCCCCGGTGTCGACTCATCCTGGCAGTAGAACCAGGTCGACTGCCAGCCTCTGACTGACTCGGGAAATGTCATGGCTGGGAAGGTGCTCTTGTTTCTCACCTGGATCCCCAGACCCCCACACATTTGGACCACTCGGGTTCTTTCGTCTCCTGGACTCGCCTTCTTCATAGTTTGAGAGCGACATGTGAATATGTGCTTGAACAAGCCCCAGTGCGGTCGACAGCCCAGAAAACTCTCGCACATGGACACAAACGCGGCAAGATAGGCGATAGAATTTGGGGTGAAGTGGTGGAGTTGCGCTCCAAAAAAGTTCAAGAAACCACGGAAGAAAATGCTCGGCGGCAAAGAGAATCCGCGGTCGACATGGGTAGCCAGAAGCACGCACTCACCCTCTTCCGGCTGGGGCTGCCACTCTTTCCCCGGAAGCCTCGCAGCTCCATGGGGGATCAGGCCCTCGTTGGCCATGTCGAGGAGATCCTTCTCCGTGATGGTCGACTGGATCCAATCTCCCTGGACCCAGCCTTTCGGCAGGCGGGATCTGGACGAAGACCCACCGCGGCTGGTGGATCTCCCCTTCGCCTTCTCTGTCGCCGACGCCTTCTTCGCGCGCTCCAACGCCGCCGTCTTCTCCTTGACCATGGCTTCCGGCGGGGCGCGTGAGGAGAAGTGGTGCGGAGGCGAGAGCAAGCGCGTTGGGCGGAGACGAAGGAGGCGGAGAGAGAATGCTGAGGCACTGTTCAAAAACCCTCGCCGGGCGCATTTATAAGATCCCTTCCGAGTGGATGACAGGTGGGCTCGGCAGATCTAGTCATATCCTGGAACTGTTACGCGGGCGGGATACGTGGCGAAGAAAGCGGCGCGGAGATCGAGGCGTCTATGTCCCGTCCCATCTGAACGCCGCGGTCCGCTCCGCTTCGCGCGTTTCCCCAAATTTCGCATCCCGCGGAATCCGCGAACGGCAGACCGGCCTGTCAGGCGCGGGATTTCCTGCGATCCGTCGCTCGGAAATCGACGAAGCCCGAAAGATCACTCGACGAAAGAAAAGAATGGATCGAGTCGACTGAAGACAAGTTGCTCACTATCAACGAAGAGATTCTCTGGTTCAGAACAACGCACGACCAGTGTGCAAAGGTTAATCGGAAACAGCATCAACTCCTCCGTCACTCAAAGCCTCAATCCATTCGGGGGCTAATGATGGGGTCATGTACCTAGGGTAGGGTCACAGACCTGATCTAAGTACCCTGCCCAAGGACACCCTTAGAAGAGGTCACCTTCCAGTCGACCAATGAGGGACTCACTCGACTGACTTGAAGGACTCGACCACGAAGACTCACTCGACTACCAGGAGGTCAAAAGGCACTCTGCACTGCAACGGCCTATAGTTAAGTAGACTTTATGATAGTTAAGACACTTTATGTGGGACGTTACCAGTAACGCCCCGGACTAAATACACCTTAAACCCTTCATTACGTGGGCTGGCTGGGGTCCTGGCGCACTCTATATAAGCCACCCCCCTCCACAGGCAGAAGGGTTCAGCATCCTGTAATTCATATACACATAATCCACTCGACCGCCTCCGGGCTCCGAGACGTAGGGCTTTTACTTCCTCCGAGAAGGGCCTAAACTCGTACATCTCTTGTGTTTACAACCTCTCCATAGCTAGGACCTTGCCTCTCCATACCTACCCCCCACTCTACTGTCAGACTTAGAACCACGACAAGGATCGCCGGGTAGGATTATGCTATGTGATGCCTCTTGGAGGACTTCAATCTACTCTCTTCTACATGCTGCAAGACGGAGGCTGCCAGAAGCGTAGTCTTTGACAAGATTGGCTATCCCCCTCTTATTCTGGCATTCTGCAGTTCAGTCCACCGATATGGCCCTTTACACATATACCCATGCATATGTAGTGTAGCTCCTTGCTTGCGAGTACTTTGGATGAGTACTCACGGTTGCTTTTCTCCCTCTGTTCCCCCTTTCCCTTCTACCTGGTTGTCGCAACCAGATGCCGGAGCCCAGGATCCAGACGCCACCGTCGACGACGACTCCAACTACTTTGGAGGTGCCTACTACTACGTGCAGCCCGCTGACGACGACCAGGAGTAGTTTAGGAGGATCCCAGGTAGGAGGCCCGCGCCTCTTTCGATCTGTATCCCAGTTTGTGCTAGCCATCTTATAGCAACTTGTTTAACTTATGTCTGTACTCAGGTATTGTTGCTTTCGCTGACTCGTCTATGATCGAGCACTTGTATTCGAGCCCTCGAGGCCCCTGGCTTGTATTATGATGCTTGTATGACTTACTTATGTTTTAGAGTTGTGTTGTGATATCTTCTCGTGAGTCCCTGATCTTGATCGTACACGTTTGCGTGCATGATTGAATCGGGGGCATCACAATAGAACTCCAAGAACATCGAGGAGAACATGGTATTGAAGATCATAGAGAGAGAAGAAGCCATCTAGCTACTAGCTATGGACCCGTAGATCTGTGGTAAACTACTCACGCTTCATTGGAAGGGCGATAGAGTTGATGTAGAAGCCCTCTGTGCTCGAATCCCCCTCTGGCAGGGTGCCGGAAAAGGCCCCAAGATGGGATCTCATGGGTACAGAAGGTTGCTTCTGGTCGTTTGGGAATATTTCTGAATTTATAGGCCAAGAATTAGGTTTAGAGGAGCTCCGAGGAGCCCACAAGCCCTCAGGGCGCGCCCCCTAGGGCATGCCCCTGAGGCTTGTGGCCTCCTGGGGACTCCTCTGACTTCATCTCCAAGTCCTAAGGGTGTCTTCTAGTCCAAGAAAAATCATCGCGAAAGTTTTATCCGTTTGGACTCCGTTTGATATTCCTTTTCTGTAAAACTCAAAAACAAGGAAAAAAACAGAAATAGGCACTGGGCTCTAGGTCAATAAGTTAGTCCCCAAAATAATATAAAATAGCATATTAATGCATATAAAATATCCAAAACAGATAATATAATATCATGGAACAATAAAAAATTATAGATATGTTGGAGACATATCATGGCCTCACACAGTTTTTGCACAAGGCCAAAATAGATGCTCAGCAGCGCCTCTGAGGGCCACAACTTGACATAGAGGTCCTTCATGGCCGGCTCCACCATCCGATGCAACTCCATTAGCTGCTTCAACTGGTTGTTGAGGAGGGAAGGGTGTTCGGGTGCCTGAAATTGCGCCCAAAACAGCCTATGCTCGGTATTGCCCTCCTGGGGCGAGAAGTACGTCACCACATCTGCTGCACTCCTCGGGAGATCTGTAAAGGCGCCTTGGGAACGCCATACTCGCGTGAGCAAAGCGAACCTGTTAACACCAAAGAGACTTTGCAGTAAGTACGACTTACCATCCGTAATCAGCTTGACCTGGCGGAGTTCTTCTTCGTGGCCTCGCGCCTTCACCCGCTCCTCTTTGATTACTGACCTCAACAAGGTCAGCTCGGACACTTGATATTTACTTTTTCGCTCAATGTCCTCACATTTTGTGACGACATCCTTGAGATCTTGCTGCACCTCGACCACTCTGGCCTCATGCTTCTGGCTGGTGGTCTTCACCATCGCCAGTTCGGTGACCGCTTATTCGGCCACCGCCTTCTGCTTTGTAGCTTCCTACTGAGCCTTCTGCAACTCGGCCCTGAGGTTCTTGACCTCCGTAGCGATAGCTGCAGTAATGCTAGGTGTATCTCACTAAGGTTAACCGCGCACACTTCATTAACAAACAATGGTATAAAACAGTTCAGTTCAGACTTACCTAGCGCCTCGTCAAACCACTTGTTAATCCGATCGAGCCCGTCATCGGAGCTCTTGTACTTTCGATTGAGCTCGGCCCATTCCTCGGCCTGGGCAGCCACCGCCGAATACGATGCCTGCACATTACACTTAAACATATGAAGCCATGATACATCTCCAACATATCTATACTTTTTTTTCTTGTTCCATGCTGTTATATTATCATTCTTGGATGTTTTACAATCATTTTATAGCAACTTTATATCATTTTGTGGGACTAACCTATTAATATAGTGCCCAGTGCTAGTTGCTATTTTTTGCTTGTTTTTTACTTCGCAAAATAACAGTAGCAACTGAAGTCCAAACGCAGCGAAACTTTTTGGAGAATTTTTATGGACCAGAAGAAACAACATGGGCCAAAGAAGTACCAGAGGGGTGCCCTGAGGGGGGCACAACCCACCTGGGCGCGCCTGGGGGCCCAGGCATGCCCTGGTGGGTTGTGCCCACCTCGGTGGCCTCCTGCATCGCCTCTTCACCCTATAAATACCCAAATATTCTAGAAACCCTAGGGGAGTCGACAAAACACAATTCCAGCCATCGCAAGTTCCAGAACATCCAATCTAGACACCATCACGGAGGGGTCCATCATCCTCATTGGTGCCTCTCCGATGATGCGTGAGTAGTTCATTGTAGACCTACCGGTCCGTAGGCAGTAGCTAGATGGCTTCCTCTCTCTCTCTATTTTGATTCTCAATGCAATGGTCTCTTGGAGATGTATTTGATGTAACTCTTTTTGCGATGTGTTTGTTGGGATCCGATGAACTTTGAGTTCATGATCAGATCTTTTATCCATGAATATTATTTGAGTCTTCTTTGATCTCTTATATGCATGATTATTTATAGCCTCGTATTTTTCATTTGAATCTTTGGTTTAGTTAGGCCAACTAGATCGATTTTTCTTGCCATGGGAAGAGGTGCTTTGTGATGGGTTCGATAGTGCGGTGTTCTTTCCCAGTGACAAAAGGGGCAGAAAGACACGCATGTATCGTTGCTATTAAGGATAACAAGATGGGGGCTATTCCTACATGAATAGATCTCGTCTACATCATGTCATCATTCTTATTGCATTACTCCGTCTCTCCATGAACTTAATACACTAGATGCATGCTGGATAGCGGTCAATGTGTGGAGTAATAGTAGTAGATGCAGGCAGGAGTCGGTCTACTAATCTTGGACGTGATGCCTATATATTGATCATTGCCTGGATATCATCATAATTATTTGAGGTTCTATCAATTGCCCAATAGTAATTTGTTTACCCGCCATGTGCTGTTTCTTGAGAGAAGCCACTAGTGAAATCTGCAACTCCGGGTCTATTCTTTATTGCTTTGAGATCTGTTTTTATTTGCTTTTGTTTTCAGATCTATTATTCCAAAAACCCAAAAATACCTTGTTGCACTTTTTATTTGCATCTTTTATTTTGCGTTTTATCGAGATCTATTTATCCAATCTATCACAATTTTATCCCGTCAACTTGACAATCTCTGGTGCTGTTACCCCAAAAAGGGATTGACAACCCCTTATAAGCGTCGGGTTGCAAGTATTTGTTCTTTGTGTGTAGGTACCATTTACATAGTGTTGCTTGGTTCTCCTACTGGATTGATACCTTGGTTTTATAATTGAGGGAAATACCTACCGTAGCTGTGCTGCATCATCCCTTCCTCTTTGGGGAAATACCGACGTAGTTCAAGCGACATCAAGCCCCCGTACATCCGTCAGCGTTTTCTACCGACCATAGTCTCTGGGGCTTCGGTACGGCTATGATCTATACCCTCAAGCTATTTCGAACCCCGCATGAGTTTTTCAAACTCACCTAGGGCTCGGGGGCTACTGTACACACGACAACATTATCATATAGGTAAAAATTTAAGAGACAAAGGGCATTACATGGCTTACCATGAAGCCCGTCAAGAGGCCGCTAAAAGCTTCTTTCAGCCAGTTGTCCATGGACCGAATGCTTTGCAAAACCGTGCCCATCAAGGCATGGTGCTCCTCAGTGATGGAGGAGTTAGTCGGCGCCTCCTCCACCACATCCGGCCACCCAGTTGGATCTCGCTCTGAAGCAAGCTGGGGTGGCGGAGTTACCCCGGCTCCTCCCGCGGTGGCGGCTGGAATATTCGGCTCATGGTGCCTTAGTGGCTCCGAAACCGTTTTTGGGGAGAGCTCAGATTGACCAGACTCCCCCTCTGTTTTCTCTAGAGGGGTCGTCCCCTCCTGGTTTTCGGCGGTCACCTCGACCATAATGCCATCACCCCCAACCCCCGTGTTCGGCCCGAGAGGGGTCTTCCGGGACAACACTCAACACATCCCCGGTCTCTTCGATGACCATAGGAGGCGTGGTGCTCGACGCAGTCCCGCTCTTCGCTAGCTCGGCTGGCAGAGAATCCCCCTCCGAGACTCGACCGATGGGAAGGTCGCGCGGCGGGCTGTGATATTAAAGGCATACATATGGTTAATAATGAACTTAGTTTGGACACACTGGAACGTCTTCGGATATATACCTCTGGGCTGGGGGCTTGACCCTGGGGTTCCTTTCGGGAACCTCTTCGGAAGCCTTAGACTCCTCGACGGAGTCCGAGCTGTCGTTGGACAGGGCCACCTTGGGCCTGCATTGCTTCTTCGGGGCAGGAGGAGGCTGATCCTCCTCGGCATCATCCGACGCCGCCCTCTTCCTTGTTCGGGAGGAGTCACTCTCCTTCCCGTCCTCTACCTGCTCACCGTCATGAGCAAAGGAGGCTTGGGTTTCCCGTAACTTAGTGTCCGGGGGTCCTCTAGGGCGGAGGCCTTCTCGGTCCTCCCGCTTCTCGCCTTCCTTCTTCTCCTTCTTCTCCGGCGCCTTGTACGGTGCCACGGCCAACATTTCTGTCAGCAAGGCCATCCTGGGGCCCTCGAGTAGCGGGGTCGGGCTATCGATCTGCACGACTTTCTTCAACCAGCTCGGTGCGGGGAAGAAGGAGGAAATAAGTACTTTGTCAAAAAGGAATACCCGAACATAATGGTAAAATTTGTCATACCTCCCGAGGGGGTGTCACGGCATCGAGGCTGATGTCCTCCTCCATGGCTGGCCAGTCTTTTGAGGCTTGAATAGCACCTTCCGCAACTTGTTGTGGTAGGTGCGGTAGAAGCAGAGCACAATGACAGGGTCTTCGGGCTTGTAGGACCACATGGGGACGGCCCGATGTTGGTGCTAGGAGTCATCAGCGAAGCATGATCTGAATTACGTTGGGTAACTCAACCTTCTTCTTCATCATCTTGGATATCCAGCTCTGAAGCGACTCTACCTCTATGGTTGACCCCCAGTCTAGGCCTTTCTTGGTCCACGAGACCAGCCTGGTGGGGGGGGGTCCGGATCGAAAGACAGGTATCTCCGCCCAAGTTGCACCTCGCAGTTCCATGATATAGAACCACTTCTTCTGCCAGATCTTGACGGTCTCTATGAAAGTACCGTCCAGCCATTCAACCCGGGGGAGTTTGCTGACCATCACGCCCCCGCAGTCCGCTTGCTGGCCATCAACAATCTTGGGCTTGATGTTGAAGACCTTTAGTCACAAGCCGAAGTGTGGCCGGACCCGAAGAAGGGCCTCACAGATGACGATGAAGGCCGAGATATGCAAGAAGGAGTTTGGGGCGAGATCATGGAAATCCAACCCGTAGAAAAACATCAACCCCCTAACAAAGGGATGGAGAGGAAAACCTAGTACCCTAATGAAGTGAGGGAGGAACACCACCCTCTCACCTGGCTTCGGCGTGGGGACGACCTGGCCTTCCTTTGGAACGCGGTGAGCAGCGTTGGCCGGTAGGTAGCCCGTGCTTTTCAGTTCTAGGATGGCATCCTCGGTGACACTGGTGGCCTCCCACTTGCCCTTGGAGCCCGAGCCAGCCATGGACGATTGAAGAAATTACCGGAGGAGTCTTTGGATGGACGGACAGATCTGGGCGCTGGAGCTCAGGAGATTGGGAAGGCAATGGCAAGGGGGGGGGGAGTGAGAGCCTGCGGTGAAAATGGTGATGGTTCCCCATTTATGAGCCGTCGTAATACCAAGAGTCCTTTTACTGCGCCGTAGACCTCGCCCCTTCCTGGTATAATCGTGTCGTTATGCGCACGTGGGATAACCCACATCATTTATCATATCCCTTAAGAACAGGGCACGATCTCCATATTGATGGGACATGCCAATGGAGAAACTGCCTCGAACCGCGAATTGAGTTTTCATAGCTGGTTAGTGGTTGTGGCCGGCTGTGACCTTTCGCCAAAAGTTGTCACGTGAAGGCACTATTCACACTCGAGCGACTGTCCTTCGAGGCTAAGTAATATATACTATTCGGGAATCAGGGCATAATCCGGACAATGCATGGCTGGACATGGCCAGACATCCTTTGGAGGTTTGACTAAGGGTAACTGCAGACCTGGCGCAAGCACTATGAGAACAAGGAACTGGTCCACAAAGCCGACGATTCTCACACAAACCTCGGCTTCGAAGACTAGTTCGGGGGCTACTGAGGGTGTCCCACACGAAAGGGTCCTCGTGCTGCCGGTCTATCTCTCGTCGGCCGGACAGTTGAGCCACTCTCATTGGAAGGCCGAAGCTATGCATGACTCCGTGTTCAGGAAGAAAACCTCCGAAGCTTTGGTGTGTCCTCCAAGTCAAGATAATGAAGACGACATGTTTATCCCCTGGTGGTAACCAACCAGGTGTAACCTTAGGGACCCCTGGTGTCTATATAAACCAGAGGGTTTAGTCTGTAGAGGGAAGAATCATCATCCTACTCATCTAGGGTTTTGTTCACCTGATCTCGAGCTAGATCAACTCTAGAACCATCATATGCACACATCAATATAATCAAGGAGGACATAGGGTTTTACCTCTTTCAGAGGGCCCGAACCTTGGTAAACACCGTCTCTACACCACTTGTTACCCATCGATCCAAGATCTACAGCTCGGGACCCCCTATCCGAGATCCACCGATTTTGACACCGACAATGACCCCGGGCGCACACCCGCGGTCCACCTGTCATGAACCATCCAGCTAGGTCGCCCGAGTTTGAGTCGTTCAGGCAGATCGGACGGCTCGGAGAGCTCGAGATGCTGCAAGCCAGCCGGAATCGGACGGCGCGAGGCTCTCACAGCTTGCGAGGAGCCTAGGAAGGCGGGTACTCCAACATTCTTTGTAGAAGTAATGATTATAGCCTTCATTTATCATTATCTTTAGTGCAGGGGAAACTTGGACGGCAGGATTTCATATGTTCCAAGATGGACCGTCAGATTTTGCTCGGCACCTGGGAACCCCGGATGTATATACAAAGCCCAATCCAATCCAAAGCCACCCTCCGTCCTTTCTTATCCCAAACACAACACTCGTGTAGCTCTCCCCTGGTCTAAGCAGAGGCATTTCAACGAACATGTCGCTCGTCACAGCTTTTCTGGCGGGCTCAGCGGCGCCGGCGGTCGCGCCACGGTCCGCCCGCCCGTCGGTGGGCTTCTTTGGGGTCGGCGGAGGGTGCGCGCTGTCGGTGGAGTGCTCGTCGCGGCCGCAGAAGAAAGGGACCAAGCACCATATGAAGACGCGGCCCAAGAAGACGCAGCGGTGGGACATCAAGCGCCGCCCCATTCAGTACGAGCCGCTGCCGGCGCTTCCCGATGACTGGACGCTCGTCGCCGCTGGTGAGAAGGAAGATGCGGCGCCGCAGGACGAGGAGACCACGCCCGCTGCTGCCGTTGAGGTCGAGGTGGTCGCCGCCCCTGCCGCCGCAGACTGACGCCGTGAAGTCCACTGTGTCCTCTCTGTATTTTATTTCCTTCAACTCTCCGCACGCATGGTTTTTGCTTGAGATTATTAACCAATGCTACACTTTGCAATTACAACCCTGAATTCTACTTCAGTGGCCACTGCACCTTTAGATTTTAGTGGTTGCTTTGCTCGATGATTTATGGTTCATGGTTCACGTTGTGTGCAATTCGATTTTACCCTGTGTTTCTCGGTTCGGCCATGGGTTGGTGATAGGTTCAAGCTGTCAAATCATTACAAAGGGGGCAACAGGAATGTGGCTACGATAAAATGCTGGTGGGTAAACTCTCTTGAAGTTTGATCATTTTTTATGACCCTGACTGGAGATACTGGGTATAAGAAGTACATTTGTGATCACATTGCTGTCAAAGCTAAAATACCTTCACGCCTGTCTCGTGCCTAGTGATGATTTGCTTCCCAGCAGTTATGTCAGAGGAATTGATCAGCCCTTGAAGGAATTTTGCTTGACAACTTACAAGAGCTATGTACAGAAAAATTATGTTCATGATTTGGATGAGCATGGTGTGAAAGTGCCCAGAGGGATTGGGAGAATGAAGGCCCTGCACACACTTGGTGTTGTCAACACTGCACGGGGGAAGGCCATTCTGAAGGATCTGTGTGAGCTTAACTCAGTTGCGTAAGCTTGGAACAGAGTGACTGGCATCAACAAGAGAAACTGCAAGGAGCTGTGCTCTGATATCATCGATCATGTACGCTTGCTGTCCTTGTCGATGTGCTCTGAGGGTGAGCCTGGGTTAGAACTTAGAAGGATGTCTAGATAAATTGTCCCCATCTCCAGATGGCCTTCATATTCATAGCCTTAAGTTGTATGGCTATCTGGTCAAATTGCCTACATGGATTGAATAGCTACAGATGCTAGCCAAGTTAACTCTACGGAGTACCCAAGTGAAGCATGCTGACATACTTGTAGCACTGGGGAAGCTGACAAAACTTGCCATTCTACGTCTTCATAACGAGCCGTTTGAAAAGGGAGAACTCCACTTCCATTATCAACCCGAGGCCTTCGCAAGGCTGACATTTCTCCAGCTTGTGAACCTATCTGGCCTCAAACCTGTCAAGTTTGAAGAAAAGGCAACGCCTAAGCTTGAACTGCTTTAGGCACACGATTCTTTTGTAAGGGTTCCCTTGGGGATACAAAATCTCAAGGAAGTCTCAATAACGGCGATAAAGGTGGATTGAGTGAAAATTTTAAGGAAGCCTTGCGGGATCTGAGTGGCCAAGAACAGTAAAAAACCAAATCTCAAGATGGAGCATTTTGTTTGAAGCACCAGTCCAGACTGCTGCTTGGTCCTCTCTCGTCTCATACGATTCTTCTCCATACATTTCGCACTCTGCAAACTCTTGAGATTGGTTATCGCATCCGATTCATCGCCCATGATGACCATTCCTTTATTTTTAACAAAATACCGCAATTAACTTGTGGGCCTCCATCTCTTTGGGTTCTTTTTACTGTTTTTAGGGTATATTAGCAAATTTTTGCAACATATGTTGATGGATCATTTGGTTATTGTAGTTTCCCTAGAACTGATTTTTCTCAACAAAAGCTGTACATATGTTAGGAGTACCAGTTGCAAGGAGAGATAATTCTGGACCATTTATTATTCCCACCTGATGTCAGTCATACACTAATACACAGCATATGTATATTAATTATTGCATTTTCTTATGTTGGCTAAATGATTGCTAAACTAAATTAGATATTGTCTAGGCAGAAAATCTCGAAAGAAAGAAAAAAGAAATTTCAAAATTTTACGAAGAAGAGGAAGTCGAATCTCAAACTGGATAGGTTTCCCTTTACTTGTACAAGTAAAGATTTCCTCACTGAGAATTGTTATAACCGCCCATTGCCATATGAATATCAGCCTATGCACCTACTGCCTAGTTCTTGGAGGGGCTGCCATTTGATGGCAACTCCTTGTAGGAGACCTGATCGTCGTTGCCGCCAGCAAAGGAACTTCGCACCTGGTTCTGAATTCCAGACTCCTCATCCCCTACCCTACTCTGCTCGTCGCTGGCCCCAGTGACCTGCGCCGTGTCATCAGCCTCCTTGGAGCTCCTGCGTGCAACCAGAGATCTCAGTTGTGAGAAAATGGCATGTCAGATTGCAGCAGCTGCTTAACTGACAACAACAATCAGCAGCATTTACCTGTACGAGTAGACCAGAAGGCCCCCGGCCGTGCAGGCAAACGCAACGAAGTACATCCAGTCAACCTGGCAGTGCGTGAACAAACAGGTGGTAAGTAGAGTTTATCGAGCTTATTGTAAAAACCACATCATCCACAGGCTTTAGCCGGCAATTATTTAATCAGAAATTTGCGTCTGCAGAAAATGCAAAGGAAGAACCAGACCTTCTCATGGTAGGCGAAGATGCGGATCAGGACAGCCCACATGTCTGAGGTCAGGAGTGAGAGGTTTAGCATGGTTGCCCCGCAAATCTGCGATAGGCAAGGGAGACATATATAGATGCAAGATTGTCAGGAACTCCGAAAAATAGCCGGGAGCCCAGGATCATCTGGTAAAGCTCAGCAAACCCTCTTAGTACCTTCAGCACCGTAGGTACAGTCGAGTAAAACAGGAACATTGCCAATGCGAATCCGATAAAAGGGAACACCTGAAACATTGCTGGAGTTGAACACAATATTTTTCTTCTTCTTTTTTGTATGATACGTGGATGGTCATAGGTTTTTAGCATGTCATATGTCTATCAGTCTATGGATATTTTGAGTAATTTCTAAGTGCACCAGTGCCCAAAACGATAATGAGAGAGATTTACCGCGCCGGCATTCCATTTGATCGAATGAAGTTCTTCTCGCTCAAGAATACTTCTGTAGTAATGTCAAGGAATATACAAGTGCTAAGAAAAAGAATGGTATGTAATGCAGTACTCCCTCCGGTCCTTTTTACTCTGCACATTGGATTTGCCGAAAGTCAAACTGTGCTAAGTTTGACCAAATTTATATTAGAAATTATTAGCATATATAATATCTAATAAATATAATATGAAAATATATTCCGAAATGAATTCAATGATATTGGTGTTGTTATGTGAATGTCAATAATTTTTTATATAAACTTGGTCAAAGTTGGATGAGATTGACTCCAGACAAACCTAATATGCAGAGTAAAAAGGACCGGAGGGAGTATGTGCTAAATCCCTCAGATACGATGGAAAAAAAGTACTGCAAATCATGCATATGATGAGTAAAAGGTAGGATCATTTTGATACAGTAGAAAATTATCGGAGAAGCTAGAAGATTTAAGTTCAAGGATACATTTGTATGCCACTGATAACTGCTCCAAAAATTCCCAACATAGCCATCAACTCAATTCGGTTGTTCTTCTTGACTAGATATTCCTGAAACATCAGGGAGGAAAATTGATTAAAAAAAATTAGGAAAGGAAATTGTTGAATCTCTTCATGCATTGAGAAAGGGATAAAGTATTTTTCAAATGCAAGTAGGGAAAACCAGAAACGTAAAATGAAGTGTTTATGGGTGGTAAGAGTTGCTAGTTTACCTCAGTAACATTACTGCAAGCATAAAGCATGGAGCCAACAATTACAAGTAAATCACCCTTCAAAGGTTTGGGTCCTTCTGCAAGAAATTGCAGAAATAGATGTTATGATTTTGAATTTTAATATAACAAGTTCAACAATTTTGTACTCCCTCCGTCCCATAATGTAAGATGTTTTTTGACACTAGTGTAGTGTCAAAAGTGTCTTACATTATGGGACGGAGGGAGTAATTTCCTAATCAGGATTCGCGAAAACACTTGCACTGTGTTTGGATGTCTCCATTGGAGCCCAGGAAATGGATTTGGTAATCATCTGACATCAATACAGCTGTTTGGCTGGACACTGAATTCGTATTGGAAATGAAAAACCAATTCAGGCCTGTTTTGGCTACCACGTAAATGTCCCTCGCACGTTTCGGAGGGCTACCCCTTCGAATTGGACTGAAATGGCCAATCTCCCGCAAAACATACCCGTTCGAGCCCGCAACCAGAAAATAGAAGAAAGGAGGGGATGGCGACCTCGCGACGACCTAGCAGTCAGCAGGCGGGCGGCGGCGGCGACCTA
Source organism: Triticum dicoccoides (assembly GCF_002162155.2). Taxonomy (NCBI): domain Eukaryota; kingdom Viridiplantae; phylum Streptophyta; class Magnoliopsida; order Poales; family Poaceae; genus Triticum; species Triticum dicoccoides. Next base: position 246,282,884 of record NC_041393.1, read on the forward strand.
GCGGGTAGGTGGCGGCGGCGGTAACCACCATGGAGTCCGGCGGCGGCTCAGGTGCCCTCCTCCCCGGTCCTTCCCCTCTTCCCCAACTCCTCTTCTCTGCCCCACTGAGCCACACCCCGCCGTGGTGGTCGGCGGCGGTGCAGGACTGGCGCTCCCCGCTCCCTTGTGGCATGCCCTGCCGTCCTCCCCGGCCACCGTGCCCCGCCCTCCTCGGCCACGCCCCGCCGTCCTCCCTGCCCGCCGTCCTCCGCCCTCTTCTGCTCCATGGCCAAAGGAGCTGCTGCTCCTCTTCTGCTCCATGGCCGAAGGAGATGCATTGCTAGAATATTTATTATTTTACTGCTATATACTCATTTAATTATAGTCACATGTGACGGATTTCATTTTTGAGTCATGTAGCACAAGATATAATTTTCATGGTAATATAGCTTTGCAATTCCAAAGTTTGTCATCCAAACAGGATGTGGTATTGAAACCTCAGAGGCATTTCAAGGGGCAATTCAGTGAACAACCAAACAGGCGAATTCGTATTCATGCCATTTCAGTTTCCTCACTGATTTGGAATTCTAGACCAATTCAATACAGAGCTCACCAATGGAGACATCCAAGCGCAGCGTTGCGGAAATAGATACATGGAACTGTAATATAGGTTGATGAGAAGTATATCCTTACTAGCTCGATCAGAGGCATGGACGTCCGAAAATACTACTAATATAAGGCCGGCCACACAAACCCCAACACCGAAGAACTTCCTGAATCCATATTTGGTCTTCAAAAAGATCCAAGTAAGAACAATTACACATGGAATTGACCAACAATCCAGCAGCATCACACTCGTTAAAGATGTGTACTGATAAGATTTGACAACTGCATAAACAAAGAAAAACCAATTATGTTTTGTTCCCCCAAAACATGGTGTCGCATAAAAGCCCCATTGACATTAAATTCAAAGGGGGCATATATAAGATTACATTTTCCGCTTGTGTTAACTACATACCAATATAGTTAGCCTCCACATCAATAATGCCGAGGATCAAGTAGTAGTACCATTTTGTCTGCACAAAAAGAAAGTAGAGAACTTCAAGTTATATTGTTAAGAGGATTCATATGATTGTGCCACTTGTGAACACTGTGACAACTTGTGCCAACAAAAACAGTGTACGCAAGAACAGAATCAGAATAAGCATAAACCTTGTCATACATATAGTGATAAAGGTTGCGATCATAGGTCCAGAGTCCAGACTATTGGGATAAGATATACCAAACTTGTATCCTACAATCATCAATCATGTAGCAGGAAAACAATGCAAACCAAACTACTACTGTACCAACTAGTCAAAAAGAACAAACTAGCTAGCTAGAGGTTGGCCATGTGCTGAAAGCTACAGGTAGCACAAGAGCAGGAATCCCCAAATTCCTTACAGTTCTAACAGTTTAATGGATTAGCTTTCTGATCATCTCACAGTTCATCCCGAGGCGTGCTAAGAACAGAAGAGGATGGAGGATCGTACCGTGAGTGGCTGTCTCCGGTAGAGGAGTATTCCACCGTAGACAAGAGCAAGAAGGATGTAGTTCAAGAGGGACTGCGACGTTGGTGCATTGATACCTGAAAACATGGCACTGTCAGATTGCATATCAGAATTGGCCCAACATTAAATATTACGTACTAACATGCTGAGATTTGGGCGCTTGCATTTTTGTTTTAGTTATTACTAGTTCACAAGAGTGCACTCTGCTTCTGAAGTCTGAACTGAGGTGACATCGTCCAAACAGACACAAAAGATCTCAATCGGCTTATAAAGAAACTAATATCTTTTGTCATGGCAGGCACGATTTGTTTATAGCCTATAAACTAAAAGGGAGAAGCACGCCGCATCAGATGTTGTGTAAACTGTAAAGGTTTGGGAAAAAGCCGTGGAACCCCAATATTTAATCGAGAGGCTCCAAAAATCTGCTTTCCTGTCGAGTGTCGACCCAAAAGCAACGGAACTGAAGAACACGAGGTAGGTGACCAATCAATCTAGATTCCCGAACACCGCCGGAGCACCACTCGAAAAGTCAGAAAGGAACAATCTCTCCGCAAATTTACCATAATTAGAGAAGAGAAAGCGGAGGGTGATGCCTCTTGTCATCCAGGAGGGAAACCAACAGTGACAGAGTATTAATCAAAGCACAATTGGCGATGACAAAGTATTAATCAACGCCCAATTGGTGATGACAGAGTATAGTACTGATCAAACACTCGTCGGCCGCAAGCCGTCGCCCGGCCAACGGCGACATGGGGGAGGAAAGAGGCGGCGAGTTGACGAACGCACCTCGGCGCGCGAGCTCGGAGGAGGAGAAGCCGGTGGAGGTGATGAGGAGCGAGACGAGCTGTCCCAGCGCGAGGGCCAGCAGCACCTCCCGCCGAAGCCACCTCGCGCGGCAGCCACCGCCGCCCCGCTCCTCCTCGGGCGGCGGCGCCATTCTTTACCCCTTTCGAGCTGGATCAACAGAAGAGGTCGATCGCGGGCTCGCGTGGCGTGGCGTGGGCGGCGGAGGAAACGAACAGAGCCGAGTTGAACAACAATCGTGCGGTGCGTCAGCGTGGGTGGGTTTGGAGCTGGTACTAGTAGCACTACTTATGGAAGGGAAGGGGGTTATCGGAGGGTTTGGTGATGGAGTTGGACGTCTCTGCCGGCTGGTGGGGTGAGGCCCGTCGGATCTTTCTTGCTGTTCCTGCTAGCTTAGCTGTCGATCCGGGTCGATGCGTTTGGAGCGGAAGGACGGTTAGTGCATCTCCAAAGCCGGTCTTCAAAACGGTCACTGTGCTCTGCGGCGGACCGTGATACGAAAACCGGCCATCCAACTCTTATCTTACCCTAAAACGTTTGTCTCTATATTTTTCCCTGAGTCCGTGAGCTTAAAATAATACCATATCTAATCTTTGGTGATTGAAAATATTCAAACCCGAGAGTATTCCTAATTTAAATATTACTATAATCCAACTAAGTTTTTAAATAAATAGTTTAAATTTGAATTCAACTCGCGCATATGTTTTGATTATCCTTTTTAACCGCCCACGGATGCTTAATCAAATCTTCCTTGGGCGTCTCGAACGCGTGTATAATAAACTTTAGTTACCATGTGTAATTAACTATAGTTGCCATGTCTAATTACTAAAGTTGCCATGTGTGATCTTTAGTTGTTATGTATTATTAAATATAGTTGCCATGTGTAACTAATTGGAGTTCTCACGTGTGGTCAAACCATAGTTGTCATGTATGGTCAACTATAATTGTGGTGTGTGATTAACTAGTTGCCACGTGTGGTCAAACCATAGTTGCCATGTATGGTCAACTATAATTGTCATGTGTGATTAACTAGTTGCCATCTATCTATCATAGTGCGAGCGTCGTGTGGGCGAAGAGCAGTTTCACCTACACGTTCCGGCGAACGTCGTGTGTCCGTTCGGCGAGGAGCGCCCACACGTGGCACTAAATGATAACGCCCACATGACGCTGGGTGCTTACGTGACTCTCGACCCAGATGACAACTGCTACAATATTTGTGCAAATGAATGAAACGACATCGACTGCGTTTGGGTGATATTGATAAGTGCCACACGTGTGGGCGTTATCATTTAGGTTATCTAATGCCATTGTGGTACCATAGGAAATACATATCGCCTCCTTATGATTTTCTTTCATCCCTTTTTACGAAGGAGACGTTCACTTAAGTGTCGTCTATTGCTACTTGTAAGTTACATTGGGATTTCTCCGAAGGGGACAGGATGATGCAGTACAGTAGAGATAAGTATTTTTCTCAGTTAAGAACCAAGTTTATCAATCCAGTAGAAGAACCACGCAACACCTCGTTAGCAATACCTACACACCTCGTTAGCAGAACCCCTCGCCCGTTTCTTCTTTGTCTTGCTTCCGTCTGCCCCCTTCTTCTCCATCTTGCTTTCATGGCGCCGATTGATACGTTTCCGTCGTATCTGTAATTTTTGATTGTTCCATGCCAATATTATTCAACTTTCATATACTTTTGGCAACTTTATATTATTTTTGGGACTAACATATTGATCCAGTGCCCAGTGCCAGTCCTTGTTTGTTGCATGTTTTATGTTTCGCAGAAACCCAATATCAAACGGAGTCCAAACGGGATAAAAACGGACGTAGAATTATTTTGGAATATTTGTGATTTTTGGGAGGAAGAATCAACGCGAGACGGTGCCCGAGGGGGCCATGAGGCAGGGGGGCACGCCTTGGACCCTCGTGGGCACCCCGTAAGGCGGTTGACGCTCTTCTTTTGCTGCAAGCAAGCTAATTTTATGAGAAAAATCTGGGCGAAAGATTCACCCCAATCGGAGTTACGGATCTCTGGATATAAAAGAAATGGTGAAAGGGAAGGATCTGAGAACGCAGAAACAGAGAGAGACAGTGAGACAGATCCAATCTCGGAGGGGCTCTCGCCCCTCCCACGCCATGGGAGCCAAGGACCAGAGGGGAAACCCTTCTCCCATCTAGGGAGGAGGTCAAGGAAGAAGAAGAAGAAGGGAGGGTTCTCTCCCCCTTGCTTCCGGTGACGCCGGAGTGCTGCCGGGGGCCATCATCATCACCGCGATCTTCACCAACACCTCCATCATATTCACCAACATCTCCATCACCTTCCCCCATCTATAGTCAGTGGTCCACTCTCCCGCAACCCGATGTATCCTCTACTTGAACATGGTGCTTTACGCTTCATATTATTTTCCAATGATGTGTTGCCATCCTATGATGTCTGAGTAGATTTTCGTTGTCCTACCGGTGATTGATGAATTGCTATGATTGGTTTGAATTGCATGCTTTATTATTGGTGCTGTCCTATTGTGCCCTTCGTGTCGCGCAAGCGTTAGGGATCCCCGCTGTAGGGTTTGCAATATGTTCATGATTTGCTTATGGTGGGTGGCGTGAGTGACAGAAGCATAGACCCGAGTAAGTAGGTTGTTTGCGTATGGGATAAAGGGGACTTGATACTTTAATGCTATGGTTGGGTTTTACCTTAATGGTATTTAGTAGTTGCGGATGCTTGCTAGAGTTCCAATCATAAGTGCATATGATCCAAGAAGAGAAAGTATGTTAGCTTATGCCTCTCCCTCAAATAGAATTGCAATAGTGATTACCGGTCTAGTAAAGTAGTCAATTGCTTAGGGACACTTTCACAACTCCTACCACCACTTTTCCACACTCGCTATATTTACTTTATTGCTTCTTTATCTAAACAACCCCTAACTTTTATTTACGTGCTCTTTATATTCTTACAAACCTATCCAACAACACCTACAAAGTACTTCTAGTTTCATACTTGTTCTAGGTAAAGCGAACACTAAGCGTGCGTAGAGTCGTATCAGTGGCAGATAGGACTTGAGAGAATATTTGTTCTACCTTTAGCTCCTCGTTGGGTTCGACACTCTTACTTATCGAAAGAGGCTACAATTGATCCCATATACTTGCGGGTTATCAAGACCTTTTTCTGGCGCCGTTGCCGGGGAGTCACATCGTGGGGTGAATATTCTTGTGTGTGCTTGTTTGCTTTATCACTAAGTAATTTTTATTTCTGTTCATAGTTGTTTTCTATCTTTATTATGGGTAGGAAACGCAAAATACCAAAAAAATTAGTTGTACCTACTGAACCAATGGTTGAAGAACCACTCAAAATCTATCACACTCCTGAAGCTTTTTACATGGATCATCTTCGATCCCTTTGTGCTCGTGCTGAAACCCCCACTAGCTTAGTTGAGGGCAAATCTTTAGATGAGCATGCTTGTTTTGTGCTACACCGTATATCTGAAAAAGGGAAACTTTTATTGGATCAAATTCATCATTTGCAATGCTATGCTTGGAATTTATGTGAAATATATGATGTTACTTGTTGTTCTGAAAACCCTAAGAAACACCTCCCCTACCAATGTGAGTTTAATGATGGAATCGTATCTTCGTATGCTAAGGGTGTTTATAATTACTATGATGTTCAACAAATTGAAGAATTTGTTACTTTTAAGGGTTCATATGAAATTGCTTCTTTGATTGAAAAGTATGATGCCACTCTTTACAAATCTGAAAATTTTGCCATACTTGAATATTGTTATGATATATGATAATTATGCTTCTAATGCCTATGTTAAACTATATATTGAGGAATTCTCCGCTGTCCAAGAAGAGACTAATATTTTGCAGGAAGCTATGGAAGAAGAAATTGATGAAACTGTGAGCTCATTGGATGAAAAAGATGATGAGGAGAGCGAAGAACAAAAGGAGGAAGAGCGGATTAGCTACCCGTGCCCACCTTCTAATGAGAGTAACTCTTCAACTTATACATTGTTTAATTCCCCTTCGTGCTTACCGAAGGATGATTGCTATGATGATTGTTATGATCCCATTGATTCTCTTGAAATATCCCTTTTTGATGATGCTTGCTATGCTTGTGGCCAAGATGCCAATATGAATTATGCTTATGAAGATGAACTTGCTATAGTTCCTAATGTTAAACATTAAATTGTTGCTATTGCACCCACGCGTGATAGTCCTATTATCTTTTTGAATTCTCCCAACTACACTATATCGGAGAAGTTTGTGCTTATTAAGGATTCTATTGATGGGTTGCCTTTTACCATTGCACATGATGATTTTGATGAATATAATATGCATGTTCTTGCTGCTCCTACTTGCAATTATTATGAGAGAGAAACTATATCTCCACCTCTCTATGTTTCCAATATGACAAAATTGCAAGAAACTGCTTATACTGTGCATTGGCCTTTACTTTGTGTGCATGAATTGTTCTTTTATGACATGCAGATGCATAGGAAGAGAGTTAGACTTCGTTGTTGCATGATATATGTTACTTTGTGCTCACTACTAAATTACAAATCATTGTTAATTAAAATTGGCTTTGATATACCTTCGGATCCGGGTGGATCCATTAGTTGAGCACTTTTATGCCTAGCTTAATGGCTTTAAAGAAATCGCTGCCATGGAGACAACCCGGAAGTTTTAGAGAGTCATTTATTTCTGTTGAGTGCTTTTTATGAAGTTTAAAAACAAAAAAAAAAGAGAGGGGAACCCAAAACTTTTCAAAAAGGAAAGTGAAAGTGAGAGAGACAAGCATTGTTGAAGTGGGAGAGCTCCTTGAACTTTGTTCATGCTCACGGAAACTTTGTGAATCTTAATTACAGAAAATTTTCATCAAAAATAATTATCCCCTTGTACAATTCCATTGTATTATAAAAATAATGTGCCAAGATTTGCCTTTAGGATGTTTACAATGCTTGTTGGTTTGTACGGTGCAGGACAGAAACTTTGGCTGTAGTGCGCGATTTTACATTTTTTACTGGAACGTCAAATGATTCTGATTCTTTTTGAACTGTCTTTATGTACAATTTTTTTATTTTTAATAATTTTGGTAGAATTTTTGGGGTACCAGAAGTATGGTGAATGTTCAGATTTCTACAGACTCTTATGTTTTTGATGCATAGTTTGCTTGTTTTGATGAAACTATCAAGTTATATCAGTGGATTAAGCCATGAAAAAGCTATATTACAGTAGACACAATGCAAAAACAAAATATGAATTGGTTTTCTACAGTACTTAGAGTAGTGATTTGCTTTATTATACTAACGAATCTTACCGAGTTTTCTGTTGAAGTTTTGTGTGGATGAAGTGTTTGATCGAGGAGGTCTCGATATGAGGAAAAGGAAGAGAGGCAAGAGCTCAAGCTTGGGGATGCCCAAGGAACCCCAAGTAAATATTCAAGGAGACTCAAGCGTCTAAGCTTGGGGATGCCCCGGAAGTCATCCCCTCTTTCTTCAACAAGTATCGGTATGTTTTCGTATTCGTTTCGTTCATGCGATATGTGCAAGTCTTGGAGCATCTTTTGCATTTAGTTTTCACTTTTCTTTTATGCACCATGCTGGTATGAGATAGTCCTTGGTTGATTTATAGAATGCTCATCGCACCTCACTTATATCTTTTGAGTATGGCTTTACAGAATGCTTCATGTGCTTCACTTATATCATTTGAAGTTTGGATTGCCTGTTTCTCTTCACATAGAAAACCGCCATTTGTAGAATGCTCTTTTGCTTCACTTATAATTGTTAGAGCGCGGGCATATCTTTTGTAGAAAGAATTAAACTCTCTTGCTTCACTTATATCTATTTAGAGAGATGACAGGAATTGGTCAATCACATGGTTAGTCATAAAATCCTACATAAACTTGTAGATCGCTGAATATGATATGTTTGATTCCTTGCAATAGTTCTGCGATATAAAGATGGTGATATTAGAGTCATGCTAGTGGGTGGTTGTGGATTGTAGAGACACTTGTGTTGAGGTTTGCAAGTCCCGTAGCATGCACGTATGGTAACCGTTGTGTGACAAATTTGAAGCATGGGGTGTTTCTTTGATTGTCTTCCTTATGAGTGGCGGTCGGGGACGAGCGATGGTCTTTTCCTACCAATCTATCCCCCTAGGGGCATGCGTAGTAGTACTTTGCTTCGAGGGCTAATAAAATTTTGCAATAAGTATGTGAGTTCTTTATGACTAATGTGAGTCCATGGATTATACACACTTTTACCTTTCCATCATTGCTAGCCTCTTCGGTGCCGTGCATTGCCCTTTCTCACCTTGAGAGTTGGTGCAAGCTTCGCCGGTGCATCCAAACCCCGTGATACGATACGCTCTATCACACATAAGCCTCCTTATATCTTCCTCAAAACAGCCACCATACCTACCTATCATGGCATTTCCATAGCCATTCCGAGATATATTGCCATGCAACTACCATCATCATCATATGCATGACTTGAGCATTTATTATCATATTGCTTTGCATGATCGTAAGATAGCTAGCATGATGTTTTCATGGCTTGTCTGTTTTTTGATATCTCTGCTATGCTAGATCATTGCACATCCCAGTACACCGCCGGAAGCATTCATATAGAGTCATATCTTTGTTCTAGTATCGAGTTGTAATATTGAGTTGTAAGTAAATAAAAGTGTGATGATCATCATTATAGAGCATTGCCCCATGAAAAAAAAGAAAAAAATTAAAGGAAGAGGCCAAATAAGCCTAAATAAAAAGGGGGCCAAAGAAGCCCACCCAAAAAAAGGAAAAGAAAAAAAAAGAAAAAAAAGAAAAAGAAAAGGGGGCAATGTTACTATCCTTTTACCACACTTGTGCTTCAGAGTAGCACCATGTTCCTCATATAGAGAGTCTCCTATATCATCACTTTCATATACTAGTGGGAATTTTCATTATAGAACTTGGCTTGTATATTCCAATGATGGGCTTCCTCAAATTCCCTAGGTCTTCATGAGCAAGCAAGTTGGATGCACACCCACTTAGTATTCAGTTTGAGCTTTCATACACTTATAGCTCTAGTGCATCAGTTGCATGGCAATCCCTACTCCTCGCATTAACATCAATTGATGGGCATCTCCATAGCCCGTTGATTAGCCGCGTTGATGTGAGACTTTCTCCCTTTTTGTCTTCTCCACATAAATGCCGTCATCATATTCTATTCCACCTATAGTGCTATATCCATAGCTTGCGCTCATGTATTGCGTGAGGGTTGAAAAAGCTGAAGCGCGTTAAAAAGTATGAACCAATTGCTCGGCTTGTCATCAGGGTTGTGCATGATGGGAGCATTTTGTGTGACAAAAATGAAGCATGGCCAAACTATATGATTTTGTAGGGATAAGCTTGCTTTGGCCATGTTGTTTTGGAAAGACATGATTGCTTTATTAGTATGCTCGAAGTATTATTGTTTTTTATGTCAAACGATAGACTATTTGAAAGATCGAGGATGTCGCCTAGAGGGGGGGGGGTGAATAGGCGCTTTAAAATAATTACGGTTTAGGCTTGAACAAATGCGGAATAAACCTAGCGGTTAATTTGTCAAGCACAAAACCTAAAACAACTAGGCTCACCTATGTGCACCAACAACTTATGCTAAGCAAGATAAGCAACTATGTGATAGCAAGATATATGACAAAGAACAATATGGCTATCACAAAGTAAAGTGCATAAGTAAAGGGCTCGGGTAAGAGATAACCAAGGCACACAGAGACGACGATGTATCCCGAAGTTCACACCCTTGCGGATGCTAATCTCCGTTTGGAGCGGTGTGGAGGCACAATGCTCCCAAAGAAGCCACTAGGGCCACTGTAATCTCCTCACGCCCTTGCACAATGCAAGATGCCGTGATTCCACTAAGGGACCCTTGAGGGCGGTCACCGAACCCATACAAATGGCGACCCTTGGGGGCGGTCACCGAACCCGTACACTTTGGCAATCCTTGGGGGCGGTCACCGGTACCCGTCAAATTGCTCGGGGCGATCTCCACAACCTAATTGGAGACCCCGATGCTTGCCCGGAGCTTTACACCACAATGATTGAGCTCCGAACAACACCAACCGTCTAGGGCGCCAAGGCACCCAAGAGGAACAAGCTCTAGGGTGTCCAAACTACCATCATGAGACCGGTAAAATAGAAAATCTATCAAGGGAAAACCTTTGCCTTGCACATGCTCCACTTGAGCTAGATGATGACGATCTTGACTCCCTCAAGTTGGACCATCTTTCTTGATTGCGTTGGCTCGATGAAGACTAGATGATTGCTCCCCCATAGTCCACTATGGGTGAGCCACTCTTTGGCTCATCTTCACAAGTCCATTGTCACCACAATGGGCGGCAAGATTCAAGCACTTGATCTCTTCATGATGCATCACTTGAACTTGCACACCGCATCCGAACCCCACAAAGAACTCTCACAAAGACCATGGGTTAGTACACAGAGCGTAATTGACAATGCTTACCATACCATGGGATCACTTGATCCCTCTCGATCCATCTTCTACGCTTTGTGAGTTGATCAACTTGATTCACTCTTGACTTAGTCTTGATCAACCTTGAATCTTTCTAGCTCTCTTCATTTGGGTGATGTCTTGAAGGTAAACATGAATGATCACACAATCTTCTTCTTCAAAACATGCTTGTAATAAGCTCAACACTCACATGACCAATCTTTGGATAATTTCTTAATAGCACCTTGGTCAACTCATAAACTCCTTGAAACCAACACATGGACTTCAAGAAAAGCCTATGGACAAAATCTTCAAATATAACTCAAGGAAACCATTAGTCCATAAAGATTGTCATCAATTACCAAAAGCAAACACGGGGGCAACCAAAACCAAACATGGGGCACCACATGTTCTTTCAATCTCCCCCATTTTGGTAATTGATGACAATCACTTTCAAGAGAGTTTATACAAGGAGTTATGCATCACCATGCAATGCAACAACCAACGATGCATGAGAATGGGATGCAAATGCTTAGGAACCAAAACCAAAGAAAGGAGAAAACTCTGAAGACTTCTCCACAAAACTCTCTGAAACTCCTCCCCCATTGGCATCGATTGCCAAACTGGGTGAAAAGCTTAGAAGGCCAATATAAAGAGTGTTCCTCCATAAATTGTGTACCTCTCAGAAAGAGAGTGGAATGCAATACACATACCCAATGGTAAATACTTGGAGGAAGACAAACTATATTAAGGCCCAAAGATTGCAAAAGAATGATATGCCACAAAGACATAACAAAAAGAGAAACAAGAAATCGAGCAATCAAAAGATAACAATTGAAGCAAGCAATCAAAGGATATCAATTGAACCAACTAGACCAAAGATCCTATGAGCCACATGAATGAAGGATATTATGATATGAGCAAAGGAGTATTCTAAATAAGCTAGAGAAGCTCCCCATGATTTGTGCACACATAATAATTTTTGTATTTGGATACAAAGTGCAGAAAATAGGATCATAGCTCCCCCAAAATCAACAGAAACAAACAACAAGTGCAAGTGAGCATAAAGGAAACTAAGCCTAGCACTTGCAACAAACACATGGTTGAGCAACATGTAAAAGAGGCAACTTAAGAATAGGCTCAACCAAAATGATGTGTGTGAGTCATGGCAAAGCACATGAGAAGACTAATATACGGATGAGCATAAGCATCAACATAGTCTCGAATGAATGAGACACACGGTGCAAAGCCTTTCATTCTCACACACAACTAAGCAAATGGGTTCACAAGAACACTAAATATGAAAAATGAATAACCGACACTTGTGACAACCCAAGGTGAAGATAGAAAGCATAAGCATCATCAAGACAGGGGATACCAATTAAGATGGCAAAAGCCTCGTCAAGACAAGCATGAGGAAAATAATCTTCACCACACAAGAGTGCATCAAGATGCAACGAGATAAGACACACACTCAAGGCAAAAGCTTTCACAGAGCCACCAAAGAAATAACATAAGAAAGACAAGGTGGACATGAAAGAAAGGATATCATCTAGAGATGTAATTTATCTCAAGTGTATAAGGGTCTAGGTAGACGAAATCATGACGATATATATCTACAAAGAAGGATGTACACCCGAAATAGTTACAACACGAAGGAACAAGATATCCAAAAGGAAGTCATACATATACCAATAAGATATGTGCTTGGAAGCATAGCCCAAGGCTAGATATGGTCTTATTGTATATAAATGAATCCCTACCACACAACCATCAAAGACATCACAACTAGCAACAATAGATCATTTTTGGGATGCTTTGAGAAAGGAAACAAGTATCACTAGAAAGAAAGAATAACATGCCATGATACAATCTACACACGATTGATGCAATAATGTGTGCATGTAGTAGATGATGATACTTGTTACCGAGATAGCATTGGAAGGATGTAGTAGATACCAACTGAAGGTAGAAAGTAGTTCATTGATCATCCTAGCTTGACTACAATAAGCACATGGTGACAACACCTTCCTTTTGAATGAGCCGAGTATCCAATGCATATCCAATTGTTCCTAGAACAACAACACAAACAAAATGGTACCCAAACTCATTGGGACCAAAGAGTTAGAGAACCAACAATACATAGTACAAACTCCACATAGATCTGTGCATATAGATATGAAACTGAATCTCATGCACATCTCATCCAATTTGATACTTGGTGGAGTTTCCCCTATATATTGGGTCAAAGAAAGAAAACATGCCAAAGGAATTACATGAAGTTAAAATGCATGCTCAAGACTTTCAAGAACCGATACCAAAATAAAAGGAAAAACCAAGTGAAAAGGATACCAAATGGAGAAATCATCACTTGTAAGATATCATTAAAAGATACATCAAGGAATGAGATATCCATTGGAACGCACAAAAAAAGATGTCAAACTCCCAAAGGAGAGGATGGTTCCAAACAAACCAAGATCGCTACAAAGTTTCATGTTGGCACAAAGTACCAAAAGAAACGACTTGCCATCCACCAACACACACTTAATATGGATCACAAGATGGGTGTTTTATAGAAAATAGGATAGCTCCCCCAAGACTAGTGCATTATAGAGAATTTGCATTTGAATACAAAATGCACAAGGTGGGATCACCACTTTCACTATATCTAGAAAACACTAATCAAGATCGAGAAAATAACAAGATCCACAAGTGGTATGGAAAACAATGGGAGTTGACACAATCCTAGGCACGAGATAAGGCAAATAAAAGCAAAGGCCAACATAAAGATGATCAATAATTTCTACCACACATAAGTGAGTACCAATTGTCATAAGACAAAAAGTATTTGGAAATAATTCCCGTTGGTAGATAGCAAGGATATCCAACATCATCTTCACACCAAACACAAGCAAATTGCAACTTGTAGAGCTAACATGCCACCTAGGAACAAGATAATGTACAATATCAACACTAGGTGACAAAATCTCAAATGTACACATTTTCTAGGCTAGTAATATACATAGCATATTACTCCCCCATAATGTGATACCAATGAAGAAAACTTAACAAGAGGCAATAAGAGGATCCAACAAGAGATAATTAATGGACCATTTAGAATTTGAATTTCTCATGAGAAGACATACCACATAGCAACTAGATAATCTTGAAATATAAATACTAGATTGTATTACTCATGTACACACATTTATAGGATTGTGAGGTGCACAAAGCACATCACTCCCCCATAATGGGATATTCCATTAATCTCTCACAAGAACCAACTAAGAAATAAACAAGATGCAAAAGGCTCAATGCATGACACACACATACATGATGTGCAAACCCACACACCTTGATTGCTCAAGATAATCAAGTTGGAAGCACAACATATACAAACACATGCAAGGAACAAAACCAGAACATGCAAGTGGGCAAGTAACTTTCAATGTAAACAATTTGAGTACAAGTTACCGCAAGGAGGCACATTGGATATAAGATATAAGCTTGATGATTCAATTGACTTGGCTTGAGGCAATAAGAGTGATGAAGTCCCCTTAATTCTTCATAATGTAGCCAAGTGTCCAATGCCCTCCAACAACACCTATTGATCAAGTTTGAGCTAGTTGGTCCCCAACCAAGTTGGGTCCTAAGAGGTTAGTCACAATAGGCTTGGCTACCCAAATGGTTCTTTGCTTCAAACCACTTTGAGTACCAACAAACTTGGCAAACACATTGCCAACCTTATCCTTCCCAAGATAATAGACATCATCAATGATAATTGGGTTGGATGAGGTACCATTTGTGCATGAAGAAGCGACGTGACCTTTTTCACGACATAGGTAGCAACGTCTACTCTTTACTTTCTTCTCACTTGATTTCTCAACTTGAGATTGAGAATGAGAGTGAACTTGTGGCCGCTTCCCTTGTTGCTTGTCACTAATGGCCTTCTTCTTCAAAGGGAAAGACCTAACATGATGCCCTTAAATTTTGCACTTGAAGCAAATGATCTTGGCCGAATTCTTGACTTGTTTTTGGCCCTTCTTCTTGTTGCTCTTGGACTTCTTCTTCTTATTGGAATTGAATCCAAGTCCACCTTTGTCATTGGGGGATTTTTGCACACTCAAGATATTGTTGAGTGTGGCCTTCCCTTCATGACACTTTACCAAGTCTTTCTTCAAAGAAGTGACTTGGGCCTTGAGCTCTTTGATTTCCTCTACATGGTTAGTCTCAACACAAGTACTAGAGAAAGTATAAGCTTCATCATTTGAGCAACAAGGCAAGGAAAGCAATTCATCAGAAGATGTACCATCATTGTGAGTAGATGAGTTACAAGGACTAGCACATGGCAATTTAGCACTTTGACTAGATGTAGTGTTAGTATCCACATGAGGCTCACTAGATGTTACCTTAGCAAACATGGCCTCATGAGCTATCTTTAGCACATTATGGGATACTAGAAGATCATCATGAGAGTTTGAGAGCTTTTCATGGCTTTCTTCCAATTTCCCATAATTGCTACATAGCAACTCAAGTTGAGCCCGTAGCTCAACATTCTCCTTCAAAATGGATGCTTCACAAGTAATAGAATTATTAGCACAAGCATCATCATTAACAACAAGCGGAGAATGCAACTTGGCAAGATCTTTTAAATAAGAAGCTTCAAGTTGAGCATGAGACTCGGTGAGTTTGATGAGCTCACCCTTCATGACCCTTGAGCCATTTTCGAGGTGCTCAAAATCCTCAAGGAGTCTAGCATGAGCAACTTCAAGATTAGCATTTTTAGTTTCAAAAACATTGGACACCTCAAGAGTTCTATCATTAGATTCCATCACTCTAGATAATTCTAGAGCAAAAGTCTCCTCAAGAGATTCCTTGGTGGTTTGTTGAAGTTCAAGAGATTGAGAGAGGTCCGCAATCTCATTAGCGTAATCACGCTCATGACCTTCCATTTTATCAATGGTGACCTCATGCTCCTCAAGACGAGATTCCAACTCATCAATATATTTCTTGCTCTCAATAGCAATCGACATGATTTCCATGAAGTTGGAACGAGCAATTTTATTCTTAAGAAGAGCTTTAAAAATCATTTCCCCTTTAATTTTTAAGGAGGCAACATCATCATTCTCTTCATCATAATCGACATCATCATCACTCTTGCCATCATCAATATCATCACAAGATATATTGGGATTCAAAGTGGGAGATACCTTTGAAGCCTTGGCCATAAGGCAAAAATCAATATATGATGATGTAGGATCCCTTGAAGCACCATTCAAGACCACATCTTGTTCCATGGAGTGTTGGGTTTCCTCTACATTGTTAGCACAACAACTCGAGGAAATACATGCATTTTTATCATGGCAACAAGATATAGCAAGCATATCATCATGAGATTTAGTCAAGCAATTTCTACATGATATGCAAGGACTATCAACACAAGCATGTGAAACATTTGGAGTGCTCGAAGTGTTAAAGTCCAAAGATGAAGCATTGAAATAAGAAAGTGATGAAGGATTATCAACAGTAAGTCCACTATCATCATTGCAATGAACACCACTACTCACCATGTCATTACCTTGTGGCAAACCACATGTAGGTGAAGTATAAGAAGTGGAGAAGGCAACACGGCCGGAGGAGGAGGGAGAACAATCATCCCCACAAATCTTGGACACACCATATTTATCTTGAAGCTTTGTCCATAACTCATGAGCATCCCGGAGCGGCATGAGTTGAAATATAACTACATTGCTCAAAGTATCGAAAAGCACATTAGAGGCTTGAGCATTGAGATAAGAGTTTTTCTCATCCTCTAAAGATAATCTTTGGGGATCCTTTGGAGGAGAAAAACCCATATCTACAATTCGCTCTAAATTTGGGTCCATGACCCTAAAGAGGTTAAGCATGCGAATTACCCAAACATCAAAAATTGCGCCATCAAAACTAAGAGTGTCAGAGAATCCTAATCCCCTAGTCGACATCTTTATTCTCTAGGCGGTTAAGCCTAACAAAGAGAGACGAGGCTTTGATACCAATTGAAAGATCAAGGATGTCGCCTAGAGGGGGGGGGGGTGAATAGGCGCTTTAAAATAATTACGGTTTAGGCTTGAACAAATGCAGAATAAACCTAGCGGTTAATTTTCAAGCACAAAACCTAAAACAACTAGGCTCACCTATGTGCACCAACAACTTATGCTAAGCAAGATAAGCAACTATGTGATAGCAAGATATATGACAAAGAACAACATGGCTATCACAAAGTAAAGTGCATAAGTAAAGGGCTCGGGTAAGAGATAACCAAGGCACGCGGAGACGGCGATGTATCCCGAAGTTCACACCCTTGCGGATGCTAATCTCCGTTTGGAGCGGTGTGGAGGCACAATGCTCCCCAAGAAGCCACTAGGGCCACCGTAATCTCCTCACGCCCTCGCACAATGCAAGATGCCGTGATTCCACTAAGTGACCCTTGAGGGCGGTCACCGAACCCGTACAAATGGCGACCCTTGGGGGCGGTCACCGAACCCGTAAAATTTGGCAACCCTTGGGGGCGGTCACCGGTACCCGTCAAATTGCTCGGGGCGATCTCCACAACCTAATTGGAGACCCCGACACTTGCCCGGAGCTTTACACCACAATGATTGAGCTCCGAACAACACCAACCGTCTAGGGCGCCAAGGCACCCAAGAGGAACAAGCTCTAGGGTGTCCAAAACACCCAAGAGTAACAAGCTCAAGGGTACCAAGCACCCAAGAGTAATAAGCTTCTCAACTTGTAACTTCCACGTATCACGTGAAGAACTCAAACCGATGCACCAAATGCAATGGCAAGGGCACACGGAGTGCCCAGGTCCTTCTCTCTCAAATCCCACCGAAGCAACTAATGCTAGGGAGGAAGATGAGAGGAAGAACAAGAAGGAGAACACCAAGAACTCCAAGATCTAGATCCAAGGGGTTCCCCTCACATAGAGGAGAAAGTGATTGATGGAAATGTGGATCTAGATCTCCTCTCTCTTTTCGCTCAAAAACTAGCAAGAATCCGTGGAGGGATTGAGAGTTAGCAAGCTCGAAGAAGGTCAACAATGGGGAAAGAACACGAGCTCAAAGGATAAGGTTCATTTAGGAAGAAGACCCCCTTTTATAGGTGGGAAAAAATCCAACTGTTATGCTCGCAACCCGCACAGAGCGGTACTACCGCTTCAAGGAGCGGTATTACCGCTAGGGCGGTAGTACCCCTTTGAAACACAACAACGAGGAGGAAAGAAGGACATAAGAACCGTCGGAGCGGTAGTACCGGTTGACCTCACGGTACTACCGCTAGGGGTAGCGGTACTACCACTAGGGGTAGCGGTACTACTGCTAAGGGTAGCGGTACTACTGCTTGCGAGCGGTACTAAAAAATTACATCCGGGCCTACCACCACAGGACTTGGGACGAGTTTTTGGTCCGGAGCGGTACTACCGCTGTAGGAGCCACAGTAGTACCGCTCTGGAGCGGTAGTAAAAAATTACATCCGCTCCAATTCGCGGTAGTACCGCTGCAGCCTTTTTAGAACACCAAAACTGCCACAACTTTTGCAAACGGACTCCGAATACGATGAAACCAAGTTTGTTGGAAAGCTAGCGACAAGGGCTAAAACAATATTTAAAGAAATATCAATAAGAAGCAAATTAGAAAAGGCCCATAAGAAAATGGTGAGAACCCTTCCTCGGATAAGACCGGTAAAACCTCCAACACCGAAAACATCATAGAAGACGCATGCGAACTCCGTTTTCGATGAACTCAAGCTTGTCATCAAGATGACCATAAGCTCTAAGACTCAAAAAGAGAACCAAACAAGAACAAAAAAACAATATGCAAGGATCCAATGGTTTGATCTCTCTACTAAAGATACGATCAAGCTACCAACTTGAGAGCCCCCCTTGATAGTACGACAAACAATCCTATAACCCGGTCTCCCAACTACCACCATGAGTCCGGTAAAATAGAAAACCTATCACGGGAAAACCTTTGCCTTGCACATGATCCACTTGAGCTAGATGATGACGATCTTGACTCCCTCAAGTTGGACCATCTTTCTTGATTGCGTTGGCTCGATGAAGACTAGATGATTGCTCCCCCATAGTCCACTATGGGTGAGCCACTCTTCGGCTCATCTTCACAAGTCCATTGTCACCACAATGGGCGGCAAGCTTCAAGCACTTGGTCTATTCATGATGCACCACTTGAACTTGCACACCGCATCCTAACCCCACAAAGAACTCTCACGAAGACCATGGGTTAGTACACAGAGCGTAATTGACAATGCTTACCATACCATGGGATCACTTGATACCTCTCGATACATCTTCTATGCTTTGTGAGTTGATCAACTTGATTCACTCTTGACTTAGTCTTGACCAACCTTGAATCTTTTGAACTCTCTTCATTTGGGTGATGTCTTGAAGGTAAACATGAATGATCACACAATCTTCTTCTTCAAAACATGCTCGCAATAAGCTCAACACTCACATGACCAATCTTTGGATAATTCCTTAATAGCACCTTGGTCAACTCATAAACTCCTTGAAACCAACACATGGACTTCAAGAAAAGCCTATGGACAAAACCTTCAAATATAACTCAAGGCAACCATTAGTCCATAGAGATTGTCATCAATTACCAAAACCAAACATGGGGGCAACCGAAACCAAACATGGGGGCACCGCATGTTCTTTCACTATTGCTTTGAATTACTCGTGTCTTAATATTCATGCCATGATTAGATATATGATCAAGATTATGCTAGCTAGCATTCCACATCAAAAATTATCTTTTTATCATTTACTTACTCGAGGACGAGTAGGAATTAAGCTTGGGGATGCTGATACGTCTCCATCGTATCTATAATTTTTGATTGTTCCATGCCAATATTATTCAACTTTCATATACTTTTGGCAACTTTTTATACTATTTTTGGGACTAACATATTGATCCATTGCCCAGTGCTAGTTCCTGTTTGTTGCATGTTTTATGTTTCCCAGAAACCCAATATAAAACGGAGTCCAAACGTGATAAAAACGGATGGAGAATTATTTTGGAATATTTTTGATTTTTGGGAGGAAGAATCAATGCGAGACGGTGCCCGAGGGGGCCACGAGGCAGGGGGCGCGCCCCAGGAGGGCAGGCGCGCCCTGGACCCTCATGGGCACCCTGTAAGGCGGGTGAAGCTCTTCTTTTGCCGCAAGAAATCTAATTTTATGAGAAAAATCTGGGCGAAAGATTCACCCCAATTGGAGTTACGTTCTCCGGATATAAAAGAAACGATGAAAGGGAAGGATCTGAGAACGCAGAAACAGAGAGAAACAGAGAGACAGATCCAATGACGGAGGGGCTCTGGCCCCTCCCACGCCATGGGAGCCAAGGACCAGAGGGGAAACCCTTCTCCCATCTAGGGAGGAGGTCAAGGAAGAAGAAGAAGAAGGGGGCTCTCTCCCCCTTGCTTCCGGTGGCGCCGGAGTGCTGCCGGGGGCCATCATTATCACCATGATCTTCACCAACACCTCCATCATCTTCACCAACATCTCCATCACCTTCCCCCATCTATATTCAGTGGTCCACTCTCCCACAACCCGCTGTACCCTCTACTTGAACATGGTGCTTTACGCTTCATATTATTTTTCAATGATGTGTTGCCATCCTATGATGTATGAGTAGATTTTCGTTGTCCTACCGGTGATTGGTGAATTGCTTGAATTGCATGTTTTATTATTGGTGCTGTCCTATTGTGCCCTCAGTGTCGCGCAAGCGTGAGGGATCCCCGCTGTAGGGTTTGCAATATGTTCATGATTTGCTTATGGTGGGTGGCGTGAGTGACAGAAGCACAGACCCAAGTAAGTAGGTTGTTTGTGTATGGCATAAAGGGGACTTGATACTTTAATGCTATGGTTGGGTTTTACCTTAATGATCTTTAGTAGTTGCGGGTGCTTGCTAGAGTTCCAATCATAAGTGCATATGATCCAAGAAGAGAAACTATGTTAGCTTATGCCGCTCCATCAAATAGAATTGCAATAGTGATTACCGGTCTAGTAAAGTAGTCAATTGCTTAGGGACACTTTCACAACTCCTACCACCACTTTTCCACACTCGCTATATTTACTTTATTTCTTCTTCATCTAAAAAGCCCCTAGCTTTTATTTACGTGCTCTTTATATTCTTGCAAACCTATCCAACAACACCTACAAAGTACTTCTAGTTTCATACTTGTTTTAGGTAAAGCGAACACTAAGCATGCGTAGAGTCGTATCAGTGGCAGATAGGACTTGAGAGAATATTTGTTCTACCTTTAGCTCGTCGTTGGGTTCGACACTCTTACTTATCGAAAGAGGCTACAATTGATCCTGTATACTTGCGGGTTATCACCGATCATGAGGTATTCTGCGGCCGAGAAGGGAAAGGCTCCTAGGGAGGGGCCCGATCCTCTCCCGCTGAAGAAGTGGCTCCACCTCCCTCGCGACGCCGGCATGGGGTGAGAAGTGACCAGGCCTTGGCAGTTGAGGCCTCCGCCTGGCTTCCCTCTCCCCGTATACACCCGTGCTTAGGACGAAGGTGTGCGCCATCGAGTGGCACCCGACGACGATGGCAAGGCCGCCATTGCCCTGCCGATCGCACCACGGACCCACGCCGAGGGTAGCTCATGCGAGTTCATGGTGTGGGCGGTGATGCCTCCCGACTCCTGGATCTGACTCCCGCGGTTCTTCGTCAGCGAGCTGCCTCCGAGGGGGCCAGTTGAGCTATGGCTGCAGCACGCTGGGTGCTGCAGCTTGGCCATCGGAGCTGAAGTCGAGGTGGTGCCCCCTGGAGATGTCTTCATGACGTGAGGATGGGGCGAGGGCGCACGGTCTTTCCGCACAGAGGGAGCCCTAGCGATCCACTTCGAGTATGACGGCGCGGCCACTCTGTTCTTCAAGGTCTTCAACAAGGAGGGCGAGCAGCTGGAATGCTGCCCCGGAGGAGACAACTCAAGGGATGCCACAGCGGGTGCCGGGCTTGCTGATGTCCTCCTTGGAGCTTCGTCCGGCAGCAGTGGCGACTCCTGGGAATCCAGTGACTCTCCAGAGCCTAGTGATTTTCCGGAGTCGAGCGACGACAGCTATGTGCCGCCAAGCTGCCGCCGAGGCCAGAGTGCGGCTGCGGCTGCTGCCCGACGTCGCCAGTGATGCCATAGGGCTTAGTAGCTGCTTTCCCTGCGCGGAATGAAGATCATCCCCCGTGGGGTTTGTAAAGATCGGAATGTACTCAATATCAGTGTTGCTTCTTTTGATTTTGTGATGAACTCGCGTATTACAGTTTGGCACGGTTCCTCCCTTTTCTTTTTCCTTGGCAGTGCGGCGCTCTACGCCGACAGGTCCCAGTCCCTAGGTAGGCTTCAGCCGTTGCTAGTATGCTAGGTCGCAATGTCGTGGTCAAGTCTAGGAGGTGAGCGGCCCGAGGTCCGGTAAGAGCTCATGAGGCGCGATGCTCACGAGGTTCCCCTTGGCGTGTAAGCAGCTGCCCAGAGAATCGAAAAGGGGAGTGGAACCGCCAAAATGGAACTGTGAGGCGGGGTGTGCAGGGAGTGAAGCTGGTGCCGCAGCGGATCGTGACTTATCTTTGGTGCCTTGGTCCGTCAGGGAGATGGTGCTTGCTCCCACGCCTGTGGTATTGTTGGGCATAGCTACATCGGCCACCTTCCTGCCTCTCTCGCCTAGGTGCTCTACGTCCTCAGGACCCGGCCCTCGAGCGAGCTCAGCCGCCGCTGGTATGCCAGGTTGTGATGCCATGGTCAAGGCTAGGGGGTGAGGGCTGGAGAGCTAGTAGGAACTCCCGAGACGCGATGCTCGGGAGGTCCCCCTTTAACGTGCAAGCGACTCGCAAGGACAGATGGTGGTCGTCCAAGCCGACCCGTGGCCCCTCGCCAGATGAACCTGCAGGTTAGATGACAGGAAAGACCGGGAACCCCTGTGGAGCGGGCCAGCGGCCCAGGCCATAGGACAGAGGCACCAAGGACCTGGTGAGCTGGTGTGCACGAGGCGGGTCACGAACCAGAGCTCGATCCTCGGGTTTATCAGCGTTGCAGGGATGGACCCGAGCACAAGCGCCGTGCTGACGTGAGTTGTCATGCAACGATGCAAGAGTGGTACAAGCCAGCGAACACATGGGGGGACGTGAGGCGGCGATCGTAAGGTGACGATCATAGGTAAACTCATAGAAATGGTTAGATAGTCCTGGTGAATGCAAAATGATACATGCCGTAGGGCCAGACCCACACAGCCTGGGGATCGTGCAGCCCGATGGGCGCCCCCAGACTGAACAAACTAGAGAGATGTCCCCTGGTACCATTGCTGAAGAGGTGTTGAAGTAGCCAAAAAACACGCGCTGCTGGAGTCGTTCCTCACGGGCCGCTCTGGTGCCGAGCCTCGGGAGGCTCAAAGGGCCCGGGAGGCTCCTCCGTCTCTGCCAGGATCGCCTGATGCCTGGCCTTGCGAGCTGCCAGGGCATCCCTCATGCAGCGCTGGAACACCACAACCGCGCCCGGCAGGACCAAGGGCATGTGGACGTAGCTGTGAGGTGGACCCTTGCACCGGCCGACATGAGACAGCCAGATGAGTTGCCGAGGCGCGGCCCTGTTGAGCCCGGGGATGTCGATGCAGACACGGAACTCCTTACCCTTGCTGGGGCAGTGAGCTGCACCTTGCAGCAAGCGACGATCGCCTTGCAGAACCCTTTCTTCTTGAATCTCCTCAATCGCCTTGCTGATGAACTCCTGTCCACCTGGTGCCTCTCACCTGATGCCTTCTCCTGGGAAGCGTGCTCTGAAGAGCGCCTCCACATGGTGCCCGAGCGCCTCCCTTGTGACCCTGGATAGGTCTGAGGCCCTCCCGAGGAGAGCCCCCGAGCCCAGCCTGAGAGGGGCGCCGGGCGCGCCTTCCTATGCGATGGGTGAAGGTGCCGCGTCCGCGGACGTGAGGCTCAGCGCAGCGTCCTCGAGCGATGCTCCTTCACAAGACTCTTGTCCCAGCTGTAGCTTCTTCGTCTTGGGGGCGACCTCAGGAGGGAGGGCGCTGCCCTCGTCTTCAGGGTTCTCGACCGCTGCAGCCTGGAAGGCATGCTCGAGGGAGCACACCGCATCCTTCTCTTGGCATGCGACCGTGATGACGCCGCAGCTTCCTGGCATCTTGAGGACATTGTAGCCGTGGTGCGTAGCTGCCATGAACTTGGCAAGTGCTAGGTACCCTAGGATGGCTTTGTAGGGCAAGCGGATATCGGCGACGTTGAAATCGATGAGCTCGGTGCGGTAGTTGCTGCGCTCACCGAAGGTGACAGGGAGGCGAACCTGCCCTATCAGGTGTGTAGAACCGTCGGCCACTCCTGAAAATGGCTTGGTTGGGTGAAGATGGTAGTATGGCACTTGGAGCCTGTCGAACGTCTGCATGGATAGCACATTGAGCCTAGCTCCGCCATCGATGAGAGTCTTGGTGATGACCACGTTGCTGATGATGGGGGAGCAGAGCATAGCGAGCGCGCCAGCAGTGGCCGCACACTTGAGCTGGTCTGAGGAGCTGAAGGTGATGGCACACTTGGACCACCTAAGAGGGTGAGTTGCTTCGGGCTTGGGGAGCACTGCATTCACCTCGCGCATGAACTGCTTGAAGACGCGGTGGGAAGCCGGGGCCTGTGAGCCGCCCAAGATGCAGGCGATGGCTCAAGGCTCCTAGAAGCCCCTAGCCCCCTTGTCCCGGTGGTGATCTTCATTCCTTCTTGGCGGTGGAGGCAGAGGAGGCAGAGCCGCATTGCCTTGAGGGCGTTCCTCACGAGGCTACTCCCTCCAGGCACCCTCGCGAGGCTGGCCCTGCCAGCGGTCCTCCCGAGGCTGGTCATGCCACTCCTGATAGTGGTTGCGTCCGTCCCATCATCCTCCACCTCTGTCGCCTCCACGGCAGTAGCCTCGATCGTTGTGCTCGGGGCATCGACCGAGGCGCCCGTCGCGGAGGGCCCTGAGCTCTTGACAGCCGCTGGTGTTGTGGCTGTGAATGTTGTGGAAGACACAGAACGGCCGGTTGCTCTTAGATGACTCGGGGTGGTCACAACCGTGCTTCGTCTCTGGTTCAGCCACAAGCACAGACGACCCCTTGCACTTCACATCCTTGGTCTTGGCCTTCTTGTCTTCTGGATCAGCATCGGGGAGCTCGAGGAGGGAGAGGCGTCCCTCCTTAGCCCTTGCGCACTTGTTCGCCATGTTGAACATCTCCAGAGCTGTGTAGAGATCCTCATGGATGGCGAGCTCCTCCTTCATCTTGACATCATGGACGCCATTAGCGAATGCTAAAATGATGGCCTCGTCTGCCATCTTGGGGATCTTGAGGCGAACGTTGTTAAAGCGCTGGATATACTTCTGCAGGGTCTCTCCAAGTGGCTTCTTGATGCGACGCAGGTCACCCGCGGCCGGCAGACAGTCGCGAGTGCCCTGGAAGTTGGCGATGAAGCGCCTGCGCATCTCCTCCCAGGAAGAAACCGACCCCTCGAGTAGGTTCAGGAGCCAAGAACGCGCGCCATCCTTGAGGGCCATCGGGAACCAGTTTGCCATGATCTTCTCATCACCGCTGGCTACCTCAATGCTCATCTCGTAGAGCTGCAGGAACTCGGTGGGGTCAGCGGTGCCATCATAGCGCGGAGGCAGGTCAGGCTTGAACTTGCTTGGCTATACGACGTTGCAGAGCTCCGGGGTGAACATGCGGCATCCTGTCATGGCCACCGGAGGTCGTCAAGGGGGTGGAAACTGGTCGCACCATGGTGCCGCACGCCTTGGTCCGACAATGGCGCCCTGGGCCGGAGGTGGTGGAGGAGCCCCGTGCGCCACATCGCCCGCTGCAGGAGGCTGCTAAGGTAGTGAGCAAGCTGGGTCGGTGGAGACCCCGTGCGCCACGCTGACGAGCTCAGCAATCCGCTCGAGCCACTCCTCGTAGAGGTCACCAACTGGGCGGTAGCGAAGGAGCTCTCGCTCCATGAGTAGAGAGGCCTATGCGTCCGCCTGGCCGCGACGCGCGTGGGAGGATGAAGCTGCTGGGGTAAGTGATGGAGTAGCGGTGCGCCCGTCATGGCACACCGACGGGTGCAGGGATGAAGTTTGATGCTCGTGGCCGGCAAGGCCCGTGGCGGCGTTGGCCATCAGAGATGGAGCGCGACGGGCACAACCATCGCCCGTCAGAGCCGTCTGAGCGACGCAGGCGGCGACTGCAGCCCGACGCTCGGCGCGAGCTCGGCGCGCGTCGGGCATGGAGGTGTC
This sequence comes from Triticum dicoccoides, assembly GCF_002162155.2. Lineage (NCBI taxonomy): Eukaryota > Viridiplantae > Streptophyta > Magnoliopsida > Poales > Poaceae > Triticum > Triticum dicoccoides. The sequence continues at coordinate 246,309,012 of NC_041393.1, forward strand.
AGAGTGGCAGGTGACCGGTCGATGGAAGAGAAGATCCGACGCACCCCTACCTTGCGTGCCAAATTTCAGATTACGGGTTCCACAAACCCTTGAGAGGTTCGAACTCTGGGGTGCGTGCGGAGATCTCAGTCTACCCAGCCTGCCTACTCGCGATCCTCCTAAGCCTAGCGCGACAAGCTCAAAGAGACAAAGAGACATGGCAGTTTATCCTGGTTCGGGCCACCTTGTGGTGTAATAACCTACTCCAGCGTTTTGGTGGATTGCCTCGGAGGGCTAAGGATGAACTAGTACAGTGGACGAACTGGCCTCAGGAGGTGAGGTGTTCTTGAGCTCGAGGGAGCTAGTGTGGTGTGAGCTGGCTCGACTTATCTTGCCTCTGTGGTGGTGGCTAGTCCTATTTATAGTGGCCTTGGTCCTCTTCCCAAATGTTGGCGGGAAGGGATCCCACAAAGGACGGATTTGAAAGGGGCCAAGTAGTACATCTTATCCTGACAAAAGTAGTCTTCGCCTGCGAAAAGCCTCTGGTCGTGACGCTGCGGTGGGCTCATCGATGACCTTTGTCCCGCCGTCCTGGCGGTCTTGGTCTGGTTGCACCAGAATGGAAACCTTTGGCTGATTCCTCGGGACTCCGCGCCCATGGCTTGCCTCCTTTGCACCAAAGAGGAAACCTGCGCTCTGCGCCCGCCTGGCGCCCGCCTGGCCTTGGTCATCGTGGCTCAGGTCAGCTGAGCCTCGTGAGGTAAACCTTGCATAGAACTCTCCACCCCTCGGGAGCCAGCCTGAGGAGGCCGATCCCCTCGGGGGTCTTGGCGTCGTCCGCCTCGCGAGGCTTGGCCCCTCGCGAGGGTCTTGAGTTGTTGATGCTGAAGCTAGGCCGTACCCGGACGTCGATGGAGCCACGTGGTGGGCCGCAGGTAGGCAGGGCTGGATACATCCATATCCAGGACGCCGACAGTTGATCCACCTATTCCCATGCTTCGCTAGTGCGACTTCCTCATGTCATGACTTACCAATTTATGATGAATATGATGATGAGAATGTTGAGTTGCCTAGTTGTGATGCTATGCTCCATAGGATATCATGTGAAAATTCTTTTGGTCACATCATGTTTGATAATCCTTTAAACTTGACATATGTTATGAGTGAGATTTCTCATATTGCATCATTTCAATCTCAACACAGTAACTATGCATGCCCCATTAAAATAAATCCCATTTGCACTTATGGCATAGATGATGAGATGATGGTCATTGGCTTTTGTTTCTCTTGTGATGATATTGTCATGCTTCCTTTACATAATTTGTGCAATTCATCTACTATGCCATGCCATATTCACATTGTTCCAAATATGCTTTGTTTTGGATGTTGTCAATATTCTCCATGTGATGTTTCCATTAATGCTCATGAGGAAACCCCCATAGTTTCCTCATACATACTAGGAGATCTTGATGCATTTCATACTTTGCATGATTCCCATGATTGTGTGCACCATATGCATTCCATGAATAACAATGCTCTAGATATTTCTCATGGTGCATTACATCCTTTCGGCCTCCATTATGCTATACATAACAACAAACCCATCATGATGGTTGACATGTTTCTATATCATGCATCTCATTTATTTGAGCATTGGATATTTTGTGCTAACCAACACAGCCACGTGCGCATCATAATGGATGATGTGTACATATACCACGCACACACAATTTTCCCTTTGTCTTTGTTTTGTGTAGGTACTCACGTATACTTGTCAACCTCTCAAACCCAAGAGTTGACAAAACGAGCTCTTGAGAGCAACAACGATTTGGGATCAAGTGAATTGTCCTTACCATTGTTCTCTTCGCGCAACGACTACGCGCATCTCTTTTACTTGGCTCTCACATGGCTATGCGCTATATATCACTTGTCACCTTATGCTCATTTTACCGTGTTCACTTTGCATGTTATGCTTGCTCCTATGCCTTTGCCATGCAATTGTGACCCTTGCTTGCATCTACCCATGATTCACCATTATTCTACTCCTATGTGTATTTGCATGCTTGGTGGAGAATTGGAGATACTAGTAGCTATTGCCATGATTTCTTTGTGACCCATGCTATTGATGTTTGTTGTGTTGGGAGAGTCATAATGCCCCATTTCTATTTACATATGGCTTCTCGCCAATGCATTGATGCTATTTTGCTCATATCTTGCTTTCATGCTTGTGATATGTCATGTGCATTATTCATGCCCACTATTTGCACACATGACATGCTTGCCATGATTCCATCTAGTATGTTGCATCTTTGCACTACTAGCTTGCTTAACTTGATCACTACGATTGCTTGCTTGGTCGCATCACCCATGTTCCACTCGTACTCGCTTTCTTGGGTTGATGACATATATGTTCATGCCTCTCACTTGATTTGTCTTGACCATTGTCTCTTGTCTCCATTAGTTGCATCTCTCATATCTCCTTTTATTGAATGCCAACTTGCTATGCTTATTGATCTTGAAGACTTGGACACTTTACTTGTGATGCATGCTTGTTTGATTGAGTCTCTTGTATTTGGTTGTTCTCGCATCATATGCCTCCATACTATGCAATACTCCCTTGTCCTTTCTTATGATGAGCATGATGCCATACACTTGTTTGGTATCTCACCACACGAATGATAGGTTTTGCACTTCCGCTAACCTCATTTGTTTTTTCGAGTGTTTGTCATGTTTTTTTGTTTTGAAGGATTCCCAAGGTGGTCCGATCATGAGACATTTTGGTTATGAGAAGGTATACCTGATGTGCAACTCCATCATCCTTGAGAAACTTCTAAAGGTGACCTCCTTCTCTTTGATCCATCCTCACATATGCATATTGGATGGGTCATTCTTTCATTTTTGTCTCCTTCTTATTGTCTACATGATACATCTATTGGATGGAGGACATTGGAGATGGACCCTATGGGCCTTCAAGTTGAGGAGCACTCACACTTATTGGATGCACCTTTGAACCTCCACTCATGCCACGACATCGAGCATTGGTACACCAACACCTCCATATTTGTTGATTGTGCTCACACATGTCATGCTCGATGGACATTTCATACTCACCACAAGTTTGCACCCTATGCATGGATTGACACACATTATGCTTGTCTTGTTGCACCTATTTCCATGTCATCCATGATATCTGAGCTTGTGCATTTCCTTAGCAAATTTGTTGTGATCTTCCTTGATGGCATATTCATACATAATGATCACTTTGCCCATCATCGATTGCATGATCACATAGTCATATTGAGCACCAATTACCATATTCATGCTTTTGATACACCGTCACACTATGACATCATTTTGCACAATGGTATAATTTGTCGCTTTATGCACCATGCTAATTACCCCATGAATGCTTTACGTATCATTCTATATCATCTTGATAAGCATCTTGTGCCTTGCCACACATTATCTGTTCGCATGGACTCATGCTTAATTGATGGACATTTTGTGTGCGCTAACCATTGTATTTCCGAGTGTCGCTTGTGTTTGCTCATTTTGCATGTACCACATACTGGAGACACCTTGGAGTACTTGGATTGTGCCGTGCCTTCAACTCCGTCCAACCACAAGTCCATCCACGACAACCATTTCCATGGTGATGAGGGCCACGATCCTTGGTCGGATCTTTCCCGGGGGGGGGGGGAGATGATGCGGAGCATCCTACGATCATCCCCATGTTCATTTCAACCACTCCCCATGACCCAAGGATACATAAGATGAGACCTCGACTATACGCCATTGGATGCAAGGTGAACTCGCTCCTCTCCGAACCGTCACTTTCCACATGTGAGACATGGCTACTACCTCAAACATATGTTCTATGCATGACCAGGAACCAAGAGGGAGGCCATGGACAACATGGCAAGGACACCAAGTACAAGGACCAAACGGAGAAGCTGTCAGAAATATACAGCAACCGGACGACCAGTCTGGACCGGACGTCCGACGCCTGGAAGCCACCGGACGATCGGTCGGGACCGGACGTCCGGCGCCTGAAGCCCTAGCCGTCCCAAGTCCCAGCCATCGCCAGCTACAGCAAGCGGACGTCCGGCCAGGACCGGACGACCGACCATCTCCGGATGTCTGGTGTCACTCATACAGAACAAAAATAGCGGAAATCCGAGCCCTACCGGACTTCCGGTCCCTCGCGAGCCACCGGACGACCAGTAAAGGTCGGACGTCCACTGCCTATGTGTGCACAGTTACGGGCCCGAGGCCCATGTACCCTTTTATTTCACCCCCATTTGCACCTAGATTATAAATAGACCTCCTCCTCCTCCTAGTTAGGGTTAGCATTGGTTTAGGTCATTTGAGATAGAGATTTGCTGATGGGGGGATAGACCCTGGGTAGCATCATCAACACTTCAAGACGTTTTAAGACATCGGGGCTGGCCAAGCCCCTTAGCCTGACTGGTCACAAAGTCGGCCTTGGGGCCGACTGGTGCCAAAGGACCGCCTCCTAGAAGGCGACGGACCCAAAGGAAGTGACACACTCCAGAAGGCGGCAAGTGCATGGGACGACTCCTATCAGGCGGCCCTTCGCCCCCTCAAAGTTTGCACCCACCTGCTATGACAAGACAGGGCATGGCTACAGTGCGACCTGCCACCCCCGAATCCAGGGCGGAACGTGGCCACAGTATGGATGTACCAAGCGAAAACCCCTCGCCTGGTGCGGTACTGTAGCCACGCGGCCCGTGACGTGGCCCACGTCAGATAGAGCCATGCTCCCACGATGGGCGGACGTTATGGACCACAGACGGTGGGCCCCACCTGTCCGCATATCGCGAGAAGGCGGCAAGGCCACAGCAGGCAGCCACAAGGGGAGGCCGACTCCCAGTAGGCGGCCATCCCTCCCCTTGGAGTCTGTGTGCCATTAACCTGAAGGGACGGGGTGTGGCTACAGTAATCGCCCGCCAAGTGGCGGTACTATAGCCATACGCCCCTCGACCAAGCTTCCGTCATCAGAGGCGAGACTACAGTGCAGCACATTCCTCCTGGCCCGCAGGCGGCGGGCCCTACCTGTCTGCCGAGTTCACACAGTCGGCGGGACCCACCAGGCGGTGGGCCCCAATGGTCGGCGAAGAAGCCGGAGCCCAGAGACATTGACAGCCGGGTCCTACAACTTGTAAGATTACCATTGTACCCCTGGGGGTAGGCCTATATAAACCCCCCAGGCTCACCCATGCAAAGGGTTCAACATCCTAGCCACCACACACCCACCTAACTAGGGAAGAGGTAGAGCTAGCCTTGCATTCTTCTTCCTCTAGCCGAAACAGCTCAAGGAGCACTCTTGTAGCTACTCTATCGATCATAGTCATCATGCAGAGACCCCGCAGAGCAGGACTAGGGGTGTTATCTCCATGGAGAGCCCCAAACCAGGGTAAGATCCGTCGTCGTTCGAGGTCTTGCCTACTCTCGCTTCTAGAGCCCGGCAACATACTCCTGTCCTCACACATGATAAGCCATCCCCTTGGCCATATGTCGAGGAAATACCACGACATTTGGCGCCCACCGTGGGGCTAAGTGCACCGTTGGCCGGAGACACATTCTGGACGGGAACCCCCTTCCTTCCCAGCGAGCGCAGCCAGCCTTGCGCGCCGGATGGCGCTTGCGCCGACACGTTGCGCGGCGTGGAGGCCGCCTGCATTGCGAGCTCCCTCGCCGACCTCCTTGGCGGGATCCGCCTCAGCAACGAGCCCGCGCCCGACGCGGGGTCGGCCAGCTCCGAGAGCTGCCTTGTCGACCTCCTCGGCAAGCTCCACATCGGCAACAAGCCCTCCTCCGACTTGGAGTCCATCGGCTCCACCAATCCTCCTGTCGAGATGCTCATCGACTCCGATGCGTCAGACGTTGATGCCTAACTTGACCATGTGGAGATCGTCGATGATCTGCTCCCTTCCACGAACAGCATCACCAGCGCCAGCACTGTCACAGAGGTGCTGGTCATTAGTTAGGACGGAGCCTCCGCCGGAGCGGGCCGGGATCCGCTGTAGGCGGCACTACGAGCCTCCGCCCCGGTTGAGGAAGGCGCGGATGGCACGACATTGGAATCATACCGCGTCTCGCTCCTCGACAGCACCAACAAGTTGGCCGCCATGAGGTGCCTTACCGATGCCTACCAGCGCAAGATCGACCGCGTTGTGGGTGGCATGTCGGTTGCTGGCGAGCCTAGCCGACTGGGCGCCGTCCGGCAACGCGGCGCAGCCATCACCGGCATGTTGGAAGCCGACCGCCTAGTCTACATCACCCCCATGGAGAACCTGCGCGCCGCCCAGGTGGCGGCAGACGAACCAGACCACCTGGAGGGCGACGAGAAGCGCTGCATGATGGAGCGCCTCCAGCAACTCCTCGATGCGGCTGCCATGCAGTAGGAAGTTGGCCGCCGCCTGGTGGAGCCCAGCATGCAGGACGAGAACCGTCTCCCTTGCCGCGAGCATGGCACGACCTCTCAGTCCCCAACAGTCGGCACTCACAGTCGAAGGAACCCGGAGCCGGCTGTTAGCCGCAGTCGGCGCACCCACATCACAATCGAGCGCGACCAAGACGGCCGCCCAAGAGCAGTGGAACAGCGAGACGACCGCCCGCCTCCCACACGCAGGGAGAGGCGTGCCTCCCTGCCGCCTGTTGAGCACCCGACTCTCGGAGGCCGGCTTGGCCCCAGCGAAGGAGTCGAAGAGAATGACGCCTGCCACCGGATCGACCGACTCACTCGATCCCTGGCGGTAGAATAAGAAGATGCAGTCGGCCCGCCTTGTTTCGGCCCCCGCATACGCGACGAGCCCTTTCCCAAAGGGTTCTCGCTCCCACGAGACACTCCCAAGTACAATGGCTCCGTGAAGCCAGAGGATTGGCTAGTTGACTACTCCACAGCCGTCAACATAGTAAACGGCAATAAGCGTGTTGTTGTGAACTATGTTCCGCTCATGCTCCAGTGCACGACCCGGACATGGCTGAACAGCCTCAAGCCATACAGCGTCAACAACTGGCTAGATTTCACTGAAGCCTTCATCCGCACCTTCACCAGCACCTACAAGCGGCCACCGAAGCCTCGCCAACTCTCCATGTGCGTCCAAGCCCCGACTGAGTGCACCCACGACTACTTAACGCGCTGGGGCAAGCTGCGCAACTCTTGCAAGGGGGTGCACGAGGTGCAGGGCATAGAGTACTTCACCGCTGGGTGCAGAGAAGGCATCTTACTCAAGCACAAGCTCCTCTGTGACGAGCCGGCCACCCTAGACGAACTGCTGATCATAGCAGACAAGTACTCCATGACCTACTCCTCCATGAAATCAGAACTCCGAGTGGACACGTCCGGGAAGGTGATCCCTCTGGCTCCCCAAACGCCGGCTGGTGACACCAATCGGCGCTAGCCGAACGACAACAAGCGCAAGGCCCAGCAGCCGGCTTCCAACAGCCGGCAGGTAGCAGCAGTCGAAGATCAGCAGTCGGCTGGACAGCCCGCCCCCAAGCATCAGCGAAGTGGCAAGGGAGCATGGCTGCCCACCTTCTCCTTCGAGCAGGCCGTCGACGCCCCGTGCAAGTTCCACGACGGTGCAAAGCCATCCAACCACACCACTCGGAAGTGCAACTGGCTCGCTCGGATCGCCAAGGGCGAGGCCCTCCCACCTCCCCCACCAGCTGGCCCTCCAGCTCTGGCCGCTCAGTAGCCGGCAGATTCGACCTGTCGGTGCCATGCAAGATGAGTTCCCTGACGAACACGTCGCCTACGTCGTCTTCACAAGTGAAGCCGGCAACAAGCACATCAAACGGCAGCAGCACCGAGAGGTGAATGCTGTCAGCGCAGAGGTCTCCACCCACATGCACTGGTCTGAGAGGCCCATCAGCTGGAGCCAAGCTGACCACCCGACTGTGATGCCCTCTTAGGGTTCATACGCCTTGGTGCTAGAAGCAACCTTTACAACGGAGCAGCGGACCTGCCGTTTCGGCCGAGTTCTGATAGATGGTGGTAGTAGCATCAACATCCTGTACCGCAAGACATGGAGCGGTTGGGCATCAAGGCGAAGCAGCTTCAGCCAAGCCGGACTGTCTTCCACGACATAGTTCTCGGCCTTTCCTGCTCTCCAACAGGCAAGATCAAGATTGATGTCCTGTTCGGTGATAGGGACCACTTCCACTGTGAACCAATCTGGTTCGAGGTGGTCGACCTAGACAGCCCCTACCACGCGCTCTTGGGCCGCCCTGCAATGGCCAAGTTCATGATGGTCCCACACTACACATACCTGAAGGCCAAGATGCCAGGCACCAAGGGCATCATCACCATTGCCGGCGACTACTAGAAGTCGCTAGATTGCGCCACCGGCGGCAGTCGGCTGGCCGAGTCCCTCGTCATCACTCAAGAGAAGCGTCTCCTTGATCAGATGGTAGCCATGGCCAGTGAGAAGCCGACCGTGCCGACTGATCCCAAGGAGGCGGAAGCAGGGGCCTCCTTCCAGCCAGCCAAAGAGACCAAGCGGATCCCCCTGGACCCGGTGCACCCAGAGAGGTTTGCTATCGTAGGTACCAACCTCGACAACAAATAGGAAGGCAAACTCGTTGATTTCCTCCGTGAGAATCAAGACATCTTCGCATGGTCCCCCAAAGACATGTTGGGTGTCCCGATGGATTTCGCCGAGCACAAACTGCATGTGAGGCCCGATGCCAAGCCGGTTAAGCAACCCCTCCGCTGCCTATTAGAAGAGAAGAGAAGAATTGTTGGTGAAGAAATCGCCCGGCTTCTGGCAACCGGATTTATCATGGAAGTGTTTCACTCGAACTGGCTCACCAACCTAGTCCTCGTCTTGAAGAAGAACAACAAGTGGCACATGTGCATCGACTACACTACTCTCAACAAAGCCTACCCCAAAGATCCATTTGCTCCGCCTCGGATAGATCAAGTGATTGACTCCATAGCCGGATGCGAGCTGTTGTCTTTCCTTGATGCCTACTCTGACTATCACTAGATCAAGTTGGATCCGGCTGATCGCCTGAAGACCGCCTTCATCACACTATTCGGCGCTTTCTGCTACATCACCATGATGTTCGGCTTGATAAATATCAGCGCCACCTTCCATCGTTGTATGCAGAAGTGCTTGTTGAAGCAACTCGGACGCAATGCCCACGTCTATGTGGACGACATTGTGGTGAAGATGGAGAAGTGTGGCACCCTGATGGAAGACCTGAAGGAAACCTGTGAGAACCTGTGCCATTTCAACATCAAGCTCAACCCAGAGAAATGTGTCTTCGGTGTACCAGCCGGCCAGTTCCTTGGCTTCCTTGTCTCAGAACGCAGCATCGAGTGCAACTCTATCAAGATCAAGTCCACTGAGTGGATGGAGAAACCCACCAAGCTGCATGACGTCCAAAAGTTCACCGGGTGCCTGGCATCCCTCGGCCGCTTCATCAGTCGGCTGGGCGAGAAGGCACTCCCTCTATACCAGCTCATGAAGAAAACCACTTGCTACGAGTGGAACGACTAGGCAGACGTTGCCTTCCTCCACCTCAAGCGTATGATGTCAATGCCTCCTATCCTGGCGGCTCCAGCTGCTAAAGAGCACATGCTCCTTTACATCGCCGCCACCAACCGAGTCATCAGCACGGTGATCGTCGTCGAGCATCTAGAAGACGGCAAGGTCCAGTCGGTCCAGAGGCCGATGTACTACCTGAGCGAGGTCTTGTCCACCTCCAAGCAGAACTACCCCCATTACTAGAAGATGTGCTATGGTGTGTACTTTGCCGCCAAGAAGCTGAAGCAATATTTTCAAGAGCACTCCATCACGTTCGTCTGCACACCCCCCTCGCCGAGATCATGGGCAATAGAGATGCTTCAGGCCGGGTGGCCAAGTGGGCCATTGAGCTAGCCCCCTACACCATCTTCTACCAGCCCCGCACCGCCATCAAGTCCCAAGCACTGGCCGACTTCCTCGTCGACTGGGCCGAGTCCCAGTACCTGCCACCAGCGCCGGATTCTACGCATTGGAGGATGCACTTTGATGACTCAAAGATGTGCACCGGCTTGGGAGTCGACATCGTCCTCACTTCTCCCAAAGGCGAAAAGCTGAAGTATACACTGCAGATCCACTTTGCCGCCTCCAACAACATAGTCAAATATGAGGCGGTCATCTTTGGGCTCCGACTGGCCAAAGAAATTGGCATTTGCCGCATCCTCTACTACAGCGACTCGGACTTGGTGATCTAGCAATCCTCTAGCGACTGGGACGCCAAGGACGCCAACATGGCAAGCTACCGATTCCTCGTCCAGCAGATGAGCGGGCACTTCAATGGATGCGAGTTCATTCATTTACCATGAGCCGACAATGATGCAGCGGACACCCTCGCCCGCATTGGCTCCACCTGGCAAGACATACCAGCCGGCGTCTCCCTTGAGTGCCTGCGCAAGCCATCTATCAAGCCTTCGCCGGAGTCCGACTCTATCTTCGTGCCGGCTGACCCCGAGGCAGTCGGATCCGGCCCGGGGACTTCAGCAGTCGGCCCAAGGACTTCAGTAGCCGGCCCGGGGACTTCAGGAGTTGGTGCGGGGACTTCCGCAGTCGGCCCAGGGGCTGCGGCACCAGCACCCGACCCAGAAGCCCCAGCAGGTGGCTCAGGGCTGCTGCAGTCGGCCCGGGGGCTTCATCAATGCCATCAGGAGTGGCCGGCCCCAGCCCGCCGCCCCCTAACCGGGCCTCCCTTGTACTAGTCGCTGTATTCACATGGTGGCGATCCCATCTTGGGTGCAGCCCATCCGCGACTATCTAGTCAGCTGCGTGCTACCAGCCGACCAAGTGTTACCCGACAGATCCAGCGCCGAGCAGGTGCCTACACTATCGTCAACGGAGAGCTTGCCAGGTGGAGTGTGACTGGCGTCTATCAGCACTGCGTGGAACCGGAGAAGGGCATGGAAGTCCTCAGAGATATCCATCAAGGCGAATGTGGCCACCATGCCGCCTCCAGGTCTCTCGTAGCCAAAGCTTTTCGCCATGGCTTCTTATGGCTGACTGCTTTGGACGATGCCAATGAGTTGGTCAAGAAGTGCAAGGGGTGCAAGAAGTTCAGCACCAAGCAACACCTGTCAGCCTCCACCCTCAAGACCATCCCCATCACCTGGCCATTCGCTGTGTGGGGTTCGGATATGGTGGGTCCTTTCAAGACAGCACGCGGCGACATTACTCATCTGCTGGTCGCCATGGGCAAATTCCCCAAGTGGATAGAAGCCAACCCGATCAAGAAGTTGAATGGTCCGACTGATGTTACATTCATCGCCGACATCACCGTCCGATATGGCGTTCCCCACAGCATCATCACCGACAACGGCACCAATTTCGCCAAAGGCGCATTGGCCCGTTTCTGCACAAATTAGGGCATCCGACTGGACTTAGCGTCCGTTGCCCACCCGCAGTCAAACCGCCAAGTAGAATGAGCATACAACCTTACCTTGTCCGGCATCAAGCCCCGCCTGATCGAGCCACTGGAGCGATCGACCGACTGCTGGATCGACGAGCTGCAGGCCATCCTTTGTAGCCTTTGGACCACGCCCAACAGATCAATCGCCTTTACACCCTTCTTCCTCGTGTACAGTGCCGAGGCTATCATCCCCACGGATTTCGAGTTCGACTCTCCTAGGGTCACCATGTACACAGAGGCGAAAGCAAAAGAGGCGCGAGAAGACGATGTCGACCTGTTGGAAGAGGCCCGACTACTAGCATGCAGTCGGTCCACCATCTACCAGCAGAACCTGCACCGCTACCACAACAAGAAGGTCAAGCCACATTCTTTCTACGAAGGCGACCTTATGCTCCGCTTGATCCAGGCGATCAGCCAGACAACACAAGCTCGCAACACCTTGGGAAGGCCCCTTCATCATCAGCAAGGCCCTGGGCAACGACTCATACTACCTCATCGATTCCCACAAGCCCAGGGCACGCAAGCGATGCATAGCTGGCCAAGAGACGAAGCGGCCATGGAATGCAAATATGCTCCGCCCATTTTTACAGTCGATTCGAGCGTATGTACCACGCCAACTTTTGTATTAAGTAAAAGACCTCAGGTCCCCCGGGGTGCACTTGGGGGGCTACCTTTTTATCTATGAGTTAAGCTTATGCCATGATTTGAGTTTTTTCTATTCCTGCCGCGTCCGGGTCCAGGCCATCCGGCCCGGGGGCTCGCTGCCTTGTCTTAAATTTGCACCAGCCGGAGCCGACTAGTAGTGTGCCGACGCCAAAGCCCTCTCTTCGTTCCAAATCACAGCTCACGGTGCGACTGTCCGACTGGCGAAGAGCTAAAGGCTGGAAACGCTGTCCACATGAAATCCGACTATGGAAAATGTCAACTTAGGCCTAGCCGGCTCCTCTCCTCCCTCGTGCGGCTGCCCAGCAGCCGGCAGGCCGGCTTCTCGCTCGATTAGCTACGCTCTACGCGGCTGAAGTAACTTACCCGTTCTGAAAAACCGACCAAGTCCCTAACCCAGCCACAGACCACAGAGCGGCTATCCGGCTGGCAGGGAGGCGGCCAAGAGAACACGGTAGGGAAAAAAGCCAAAGAGAGAAAAGCAAATTCGAACAAGAACCCAGCAACACATGCAATAATGTGGGGATTCAAACTTTGTACATTGCAAAAGGCCCAAGGCCAGCATTCATCAAGTTTAAACATACACCCCAAGTGGGTGGAACTACGCATAATTAACATTGTTTTTCAAGCACAAAGACAAAAAAACTCGAAAGAAGATAAACAGGCCGCCTAGGCAGACGGCCCCTCAGGCTGAACGGGCTAGTTGGCAGCAGGCATAGCTCCGGTTGGTGGGGCCTCCAACTGCTGGGGCTCGGCTCGGCTATCGGCGGCGGCTGAGGAAGTCTCCGACAGGTAGCTAGTTGGCACTGGGTCGGGCTAATTCCGGCTGGTGGCTCCGCCATCTGGAGCAACGTAGCTACCGTCCTCGCCCTCGACATCCTCGCCACCTTCGTCGCTGGAGGCGATCTCCTCCGCCGAGTCCTCCCCGTCTGACAGGTCCAGACCGAACCAGGAGGGGGAATGATGGCGCTGTCGTCTGCTCGCTCCGAGAAGAAGACACGACATTGGTGTACTCGGCAAGGGCGGACGCCCGGATGGCGATGTTCTGGCTCTCCGCCACCAACTCTCGCAGCGCCTCCTGGCAGAAAGTCGTCAGCTGCGACATGCGCACGCCAGGGTACCAGTCCCTGACGAACTCCAGCGCCTTGGCGCACGCGCAACAGAGATCTTCAAGGCATCAAGCCGCTAGACCGCCACCTCTAGCCAGTCGGCCGTCCAACTGGGAGTCCGTGGAATAGGACTACCTGGCCATAAGGCCTCCAAGACATGAGACCCGGCGCGCTGAAGTCGGCGGAGGATGCGGTGCGTCGGCTCAAGGTGCATCCTGACTACCGTGAGCTTCTCGCCCATAGTCCGAGGCCGGTTCAGTGGAATGTCCTTGCCCTCACGCGAGCTCACCTCGCGCTTAGCCTTGATCGCCATGCAGACAACGACGGAGTGGCCTGGGAGGACCTCTACGCAAAAGAAGGCAACGGTGTTAGAAGATGGCCCCCGACAGCAGTCAGCGGAGAGAAGTCGGAACATAAGGAAAAGGAGCTCACCTCAGCATGTCCTCGATCACACAGTAGCCGTCATCAAGGAGCTTCTCCCTCTCAAGCCATCCCGCGCTCGGTCTCGAACTCGGCCTTGAGCACCGCCTTGTCCGCCTCCAACTTCTTGATCTGCTCCATGTGCCGCAGGGCCTACTCTGCCAACTCCTTCTCCAGCCTGACGCGCTCAGAAGCCGCCTGGTCATGCTCGTGCCTCAGGACCTAGAGTTGGCCCTCAAGGTCGGTCACGCGCTGGACCAGCTGGGCGTTGGCCGCTGCAAAGAGAAAAAACGAGCAGGCAGCTGCTACATCTTGAGCTTGCGTTGGTTTTCCTTGAAGAGGAGAGGGTGATGCAGCAAAGTGTAGCGTAAGTATTTCCCTCAGTTTTGAGAACCAATGTATCAATCCAGTAGGAGGCTCCTCAAAAGTCCCACGCACCTACACAAGCAAATGAGAACTCGCAACCAACGCAATAAAGGGGTTGTCAATCCCTTCACGGCCACTTGCGAAAGTGAGATCTAATAAAGATAGTATGATAAGATAAATATATTTTTGGTATTTTATAAGATAGATGCAAAAAGAAAGATGCAAATAAAGTAGATGGAAAGCAAATATGATAAGAGATAGACCCGGGGGCCATAGGTTTCACTAGAGGCTTCTCTCAAGATAGCATAAGTATTACGGTGGGTGAACAAATTACTGTCAAGCAATTGATAGAAAAGCGCATAGTTATGAGATTATCTAGGCATGATCATGTATATAGGCATCACGTCCATAACAAGTAGACCGACTCCTGCCTGCATCTACTACTATTACTCCACACATCGACCGCTATCCAGCATGCATCTAGAGTATTAAGTTCATAAGAACAGAGCAACGCATTAAGCAAGATGACATGATGTAGAGGGATAAACACATGCAATATGATATAAACCCCATCTTGTTATCCTCGATGGCAACAATACAATATGTGTCTTGCAACCCTTTCTGTCACTTGGTAAGAACACCGCAAGATTGAACCCAAAGCTAAGCACTTCTCCCATGGCAAGAAAGGCCAATCTAGTAGGCAAACCAAATTGATAATTCGAAGAGACTTGCAAAGATAAATCAATCATACATAAAAGAATTCAAAGAAGATTCAAATATTATTCATAGATAAACTTGATCATAAACCCACAATTCATCGGATCTCGACAAACACACCGCAAAAAGAGATTACGTCGAATAGATCTCCTCAAGAGAGGGGGAGAACATTGTATTGAGATTCAAAAAGAGAGAAGAAGCCATCTAGCTAATAACTATGGACCCATAGGTCTGTGGTAAACTACTCACAACTCATCGGAGGGGCAAGGATGTTGATGTAGAGGCCCTCCATGGTTGCTTCCCCCTCCGGCAGAGTGCCGGCAAGGGCTCCAAGATGGAATCTCGCGGATACAGAAGGTTACGGCGGTGGAAATTGTGTCTTGTGGTGCTCCTGGATGTTTTCGGGGTCCGTAGGTATATATAGGAGGAAGAACTACGTCGGTGGACACCTGAGGGGCCTACGAGACAGGGGGCGTGCCCTCCTATCTCGTGGGTCCCTTGGAGCTTTCTTGAGTTGCACTCCAAGCTCTCCGGATCAGATTTGTTCGAAAAATAACGCTCCCGAAGGTTTCATTCTGTTTGGACTCCGTTTGATATTCCTTTTCTTCGAAATACTGAAATAGGCAAAAAAACAGCAATATGGGCTGGGCCTCCGGTTAGTAGGTTAGTCCCAAAAATGATATAAATGTGTAAAATAAAGCCCATAAACATCCAAAAGGGGTAATATAATAGCAGGGAACAATCAAAATTATAGATACGTAGGAGACGTATCAAGCATCCCCAAGCTTAATTCCTGCTCGTCCTCGAGTAGGTAAATGATAAAAAAGAAATTTTTGATGTGGAATGCTACCTAGCAAATTCATAATGTAATTTTTTTATTGTGGCATGAATGTTCAGATCCTAATGAATACAAAATAAAAGTTCATATTGACATAAGAAATAGTAATACTTCAAGCATACTAATCAAAGTAATCATGTCTTCTCAAAATAACATGGCTAAAGAAAGTTATCCCTACAAAATCATATAGTCTGGCTATGCTCTATCTACATCACACAAAGTATTTAATCATGCACAACCCCGATGACAAGCCAAGCAATTGTTTCATACTTTAATAATCTCAAACTTTTTCAACTTTCACGCAATACATGAGCGTGAGCCATGGACATAGCGCTATATGTGGAACAGAATGGTGGTTGTGGAGAAGACAAAAAGGAGAAGATAGTCTCACATCAACTAGGCGTATCAACGGGCTATGGAGATGCCCATTAATAGATATCAATGTGAGTGGGTAGGGATTTCCATGCAACACAAGAGTTATAAATATATGAAAGCTCAATAAAAGAAACTAAGTGGGGTGCATCCAACTTGCTCGCTCACGAAGACCTAGGGCACTTTTGAGGAAGCCCATCATTGGAATACACAAGCCAAGTTCTATAATGAAAAATTCCCACTAGTATGTGAAAGTGACAACATATGAGATTCTCTATCATGAAGATCATGGTGCTATTTTGAAGCACAAGTGTGGAAAAAGAGATAGTAGCATTGTCCCTTCTCTCTTTTTCTCTCATTTTATTTTTTCTTTGGCCTTTTTTTCTTTTTGGCCTTTCTTTTTTTCCCTTTTTTTCTTTCTTTCTCTCTTTTTTTCTTTTTGTAAAGTCCGAAGTCTCATCCCGACTTGTGGGGGAATCATAGTCTTCATCATCCTTTCCTCACTAGGACAATGCTCTAATAATGAAGATCATCATACTTTTATGGATTTACAACTCAAAGCTAGAACAAGATATGACTCTATATGAATGCCTCCGGCGGTGTACCGGGATATGCAATGAATCAAGAGCGACATATATGAAAATTATGAAGGCGGCCTTGCCACAAATACAATGTAAACTACATGATCATGCAAAAAGCAACATGACAAAAGTAATGTGTGTCATATGAATGGAATGGTGGAAAGTTGCATGGCAATATATCTCGGAATGGCTATGGAAATGCCATAATAGGTAGGTATGGTGGCTGTTTTGAGGAAGGATTATGGTGGGTGTAAGGTACCGGTGAAAGTTGCGCGGTACAAGAGAGGCTAGCAATGGTGGAAGGGTGAAAGAGTGCGTATAATCCATGGACTCAACATTAATTAAAAGAACTCATATACTTGTTGCAAAAATTTAGAAGTCATCAAAAACCAAAGTACTATGCGCATGCTCCTAGGGGGATAGATTGGTAGGAAAAGACCATCGCTCATCCCCGACCGCCACTCATAAGGAAGACAATCAATAAATAAAATTGTGCCCCAACTTCATCACAAAGCGGTTCACCATACGTGCATGCTACGGGAATCACAAGCTTCAACACAAGCATTCTTTAAATTCATAATCACCCAACTAGCATGACTTTAATATCACTACCTCCATATCTCAACACAATTATCAAGCATCAAATTGATCATAGCATCCAATTCACTTTCTATGATAGTTTTTATTATACCCAACTTGGATGCTCATCATTCTAGGACCAACTTGATGATCATAGCAAATACCATGCTGTTCTAAAAGACTCTCAAAATGATATAAGTGAAGCATGAGAGACTAGCAATTTCTTTAAAATTAAGACACCACCATGCTCTAAAAGATATAAGTGAAGCACTAGAGCAAAAACTATCAAGCTCAAAAGATATAAGTGAAGCACATAGAGTATTGTAGCAAATTCTAATCAAATAAGCTTCTCCCAAAAGGTGTGTACAGAAAGTATGATTGTGGTAAACTAAAAATCAAAGACTAATATAATACATGACGCTCCAAGCAAAACACATATCATGTGGCAAATAAAAATATAGCTCCAAGTAAAGTTACCAATGAACGAAGACGAAAGAGGGGTTGCCTTCCCGGAGCATCCCCAAGCTTAGGCTTTTGGCTATTATTGAATATCTTGGGGTGCCATGGGCATACCCAAGCTTAGTCTCTTGCCACCCTTTATTCCATAGTCCATAAAAGCTTTACCCAAAACTTGAAAACTTCACAACACAAAACTCAACAGGAAATCTTATAAGCTCCGTTTGTGAAAGAAAGCAAAACCACCACATAAGGTACTGCAATGAACTCATTATTTATTTATATTGGTGTTAAACCTACTGTATTCCAACTTCTTTATGGTTTATAAACTAATTTACTAGCCATAGATGCATTGAAATAAGCAAACAACACACGAAAAACAGAATCTGTCAAAAACAGAACAGTCTGTAGCAATCTGTAACTAACGCAAACTTATGGAACTCTAAAAATCCTACCAAAATAGGAAGTCCTGGAAAATTTGTCTATTGAACATCAGCAAAAAGAATCAATGCAAAATCACGTTCCTGTGATTTAACAAAATTATATTTGTGTGTGCAAAGTTTCTGTTTTTCAGCAGAATCAAATCAACTATCATCATAGGTTATCCTATAGGTTCTACTTGGCACAAACACTAATTAAAAGATAAAAACACATCTATCCAGAAGGTAGATGCAAGATTTATTACTAAACAGGAGCAAAAACAAAAAACATAAAGAAAAATTGGGTTGCCTCCCAACTAGCGCTATTGTTTAACGCCCCTAGCTAGGCATAAAAACAAAGATAGATGTAACGAGTGCCATCTTTGGCACTAGGTTCATAAGTAGCACGCATGATAGATTCATAAGGTAATTTGAATTTCTTTCTTGGAAAGTGCTCCATGCCTTTCTTTAATGGAAATTGGAATCTAATGTTCAGTTCCTTCATATCAATAATCGCACCAATCGTTCTAAGGAAAGGTCTACCAAGAATAATAGGGCAAGAAAGATTGCAATCTATATCAAGAACGATAAAATCTACAGTCACCAAATTTCTATTTGCAATGATAAGAACATTATTGATCCTTCCCATAGGCTTTTTAATGGTGAAATCCTCAAGGTGCAAATTTAAAGAGCAATCATCAAGATCATGGAAACCTAGAATATCACATAAAGTTTTCGGAATCATGGAAACACTAGCACCCAAATCACACAAAGCAAAACACTCAAAATCTTTAATTCTAATATTTATAGTAGGTTCCCACTCATCATTAAGTTTTCTAGGTATAGAAACTTCCAAATTAAGTTTTTCATCATAAGATTGCATCAAGGCATCAACAATATGTTTGGTAAAAGCTTTATTTTGACTATAAGCATGAGGAGAATTAACAACGGATTGCAACAAGGAAATACAACATTTTAAAGAGCAATTATCATAATCAAATGCCTTGAAATCCGAGATAGTAAGTTCAATATTATTAGAGGTAGAGGATTCTCCAATCTCGCTTTTACCAATTTTAGCATCAAGATCTAAAGATTCCGAATTTTTGGGACGCCTTCTAGGCAAAATTGATTCATCATCACTCCCATAATCATCAAAATTCATATTACAAAACATAGATCTAATCAGAGACGCATCAATAACTTTAAGATCCTCATCATTATTTTCACGTAATTTTTCTGGTTTAGCGGCCATCTTATTGACTAAGGTGGCTTGCTTGTCAGAAATTTTGGCTATAGCATTTTCAAGCCGGGTAATTTGAGCGTTAACTCCATAGAATTCTTTGTTCATATCATCAAGCTCTTTATTCATAAAACCCAAAAAACTCTTTTGTTCCTTAAGCTCATTTCTAAAGAAATTATTATGCTCAAATTGCAAATTCATAAAGCTTCTAATATTTGATTCAATCTCATCCATCCTTCTGAGAAGGTGGTCAGGACCCTTGGGCGCAGCCATGAGGTCAAACAAGCAAACAAGCACACAAAAGAAGGCAAGCGAAAAGAGAGGAGGAGATTGGTAAAGAGAGGGCGAATAAAACGGCAAGGGTGAAGTGGGGGAGAGGAAAACGAGAGGCAAATGCCAAATAATTTAAATGCGAGGGAGATGGGTTTGTGATGGGTACTTGGTATGTCTTGACTTGAGCGAGACCTCCCCGGCAACGGCGCCAGAAATCCTTCTTGCTACGTCTTGAGCTTGTGTTGGTTTTCCTCGAAGAGGAGAGGGTGATATAGCAAAGTGTAGCGTAAGTATTTCCCTCACTTTTGAGAACCAAGGTATCAATCCAGTAGGAGGCTCCTCAAAAGTCCCACGCACCTACACAAACAAACTGAGAACTCGCAGCCAATGCAATAAAGGGGTTGTCAATCCCTTCACGACTACTTGCGAAAGTGAGATCTAATAAAGATAGCATGATATAAATATATTTTTGGTATTTTATAAGATAGATGCAAAAAGTAAAGATGCAAATAAAGTAGATGGAAAGCAAATATGATAAGAGATAGACCCGGGGCCCATAGGTTTCACTAGAGGCTTCTCTCAAGATAGCATAAGTATTACGGTGGGTGAACAAATTATTGTCAAGCAATTGATAGAAAAGCGCATAGTTATGAGATTATCTAGGCATGATCATGTATATAGGCATCACGTCCATAACAAGTAGACCGACTCCTGCCTGCATCTACTACTATTACTCCACACATCGACCGATATCCAACATGCATCTAGAGTATTAAGTTCATAAGAACAGAGCAACGCATTAAGCAAGATGACATGATGTAGAGGGATAAAAACATGCAATATGATATAAAACCCATCTTGTTATCCTCGATGGCAACAATACAATATGTGTCTTGCAACCCTTTCTGTCACTGGGTAAGAACACCGCAAGATTGAACCCAAAGCTAAGCACTTCTCCCATGGCAAGAAAGACCAATCTAGTAGGCCAAACCAAACTGATAATTCGAACAGACTTGCAAAGATAACTTAATCATACATAAAAAAATTCAGAGAAGATTCAAATATTATTCATAGATAAACTTGATCATAAACCCACAATTCATCGAATCTCGACAAACATACCACAAAAAGAGATTACATCGAATAGATCTCCTCAAGAGAGGGGGAGAACATTGTATTGAGATCCAAAAAGAGAGAAGAAGCCATCTAGCTAATAACTATGGACCCGTAGGTCTGTGGTAAACTACTCACAACTCATCGGAGGGGCAAGGATGTTGATGTAGAGGCCCTCCATGGTTGCTTCCCCCTCCGACAGAGTGCCGGCAAGGGCTCCAAGATGGGATCTCGCGGATACAGAAGGTTACGGCGGTGGAAATTGTGTTTCATGGTGCTGCTGGATGTTTTCGGGGTCCGTAGGTATATATAGGAGGAAGAAGTACGTCGGTGGACGCCCGAGGGGCCCACGAGACAGGGGGCGCGCCCTACAGGGGGCGCCCTCCTATCTCGTGGGGCCCTTGGAGCTTTCTTAACTTGCACTCCAGGCTCTCCGGATCAGATTTGTTCCAAAAATAACGCTCCCGAAGGTTTCATTCCGTTTGGACTCCGTTTGATATTCCTTTTCTTCGAAATACTGAAATAGGCAAAAAAACAGCAATATGGGCTGGGCCTCCGGTTAGTAGGTTAGTCCCAAAAATGATATAAATGTGTAAAATAAAGCCCATAAACATCCAAAAGGGGTAATATAATAGCATGGAACAATAAAAAATTATAGATACGTTGGAGACGTATCAGCGGCGTAAACAATCTACTTCAACAGAAACTAAAACAAGCTGCCGGAGAAGATCCGGCCCGACTGCTACACCCAGTGGGTGCACTGGCGCGCCCCTAATGAAGGATGGTATACTTACTTCGGCTCTGAGCCAGCTCGGAAGTACAGATGGCGAGCGTCTGCTTCTGCGCGTTGTACGGGGCCACCTGCATGTTGTGGAGGTCCTGCAGCAGTTACAAGCATTTCAACAAAAGAACAAAGCGCCTTGGAGTTCCAACCCGCGTGTTCAGCAGCCGGCCCGGAACTCAGGGGCTACACCCAGTGGGTGTGCTGGCGCGCCCCCACGGAAAACTACAAGAAGAAGAGGCAAAAAGGAGAAGTACATACCCGGACGGCCGTCCGCGTCGCCAGCATGTCGTCCCTCGCCTTCAGGATGGAGGCGTTCTGGGCGAGGAACCGGTCCTCCATCTTCCGCACACCCAAGTTCAAGGCGGAGCTGTCTTCCTCCACCCGGACCGAGGAGACGGCACTAGTAGCCCCAACGCCAGCCCTCCGCTAGCTCTAGGACGCGGTGTCCACCTGCTGCCTGGGCTCTGATGCTGCCCGCACTACACGCCGGCGCGCAGGAGCGTGCACCGTCAAGGCCCGACCTGCCGTCTGACCAGTGCCGGCAGGTGGAACCTCTGGCTGGGTCGGTTCGCCGCCTCCTCGCCCACCGGCAGCCGGCTCGCACTAGTTCCCCTCCACCTCAGGAATGAAAGTGTCAGGGACCTGCGGCGCTGGCACCGACTGATCAGCTCCGGCCGCTCCAGGCAGCGTCTGGTTCTGCGCTGCCTCCACCTCTGGCCAGCCGAGGGGATGGTCTCCGGGACCTCGCCTCCAGCCGGATCCGGCTGGGCCTTCCTCACCGCCTTTGTCTCCGCCTCTGCCTGGTCCTTCCGCGCCGCCTCCGCCTCTGCCATAGCCTCGGCCTCCGCTTGTGCCGCCACCTCCGCCTACGCGTCAGCCCGCGCCTTCTCCTTAGCCTCCTGCGCCTCACGCGCCTCCTGCGTGTTCTTCTCCCTCACCTCCCGAAGGGCGGCAGCCGGATCCGAATGCCGAGTGTCCGCCGAGCAGTCCACCGGGTCCATCACCGAGGCAGATGAAGCCCGTGAGGTGGTGCAGGCCGCCCTGTTCAACAGGAAAGCAAAGATCAAGGAACACCCCAAGAAAGAAGTAAAACATAAAGTCAAAAAAGGAGGGCATGCTTACCCTGATGTGAGCGGCAAGGGCTTGGGCCCCTTCCGGCTGGCGGCTGGCGGATTTAGGGTTCCGGCAGACCCTTGAGGTTCGAACTCTGGGGTGCGCACGAAGATCTTTCCCCTACCAACTCACGTCTCGAAGCCTTGCAAGGAATCTAGGCTAGAAAGAAGAACACACAAGGGACACGAGGTTTATACTGGTTCAGGCCACCACTGTGGTGTAATACCCTAATCCAGTGTGTGGTGTGGTGGATTGCCTCAGGGGCTGATGATGAACAATACAAAGGGAGAACAGCCTCATGAGGGGCTGTTCTTGAGCTGGTGCGATGAACTGCTCGGGTGAGTTCGGTCGCCTCTCTCTTTCTCTCTCTAGTCTATGCGAAATCTGGATCAGATGCCTCTCTACTGTGGTGGCTAGTCCTATTTATAGAGGGAGGCCCCGGGCCTCTTCCCAAATAATGAGCGGGAAGGGCACCAACAATTGGTCATTTTGAAGGGGAACATCTAGTACACTTATCCTGACTAAAGTTGGTCTTCGACTGCCAAAGACTCTGACGGTGACGCCGCCCTGGGCACCATGGTGACCTCCATCCTGCCGCTCTGCTGGTCTTGGTCTTGTTGCACCGATGCGGTAACCTTTGCATGATGCCTTGGCTTGTGCTTGCCCCCTTTGCACCGAAGGGGAAACAAGGACACTGCACAGGCCGGCGCCCGCCTGGTCTCGATCGTCATGGCTTGCATCACGGGCTCCTCGCGAGGTGCCCTGCCTTGATCTCTCCGCCTCCTCGCGATCCTGCTTGATGAGGCTGCTCCTGAGGAAGCTTTCTGTCGTCCGCCCTGTGAGGCTTGGCCCCTCGCGAGGGTCTTGAGCTTGAGCTGATGAAGCTGGGCTGCACTGGGCTTTCGCTTGAGCCACGCCGCAGGCCACAGGCAGGCAAGTCTAGGGACCCGCATTCCCAAAACGCCGACAGTAGCCCCTAGGCCCAAGGCGCGCCCGGACTTGGCTTAGCAGGGAAGCAAAGGGGCAAGTGCGAAGCGCCGCGGACCCCAATAGCCTGCGGCCTTGGACGCCGCATGGCGATTGATTGGGCGTGGCCGTCCCCGCTTCCCCATGATGCCTCGGCGACCGCACGACTTGACAACTCCCTGCATGCAAAAATGGGTCATGATTACCTGCGATCGTGGAGGCTGGCGGTTGGCCTCCTCCGGCTATAAGTACGGAATGGCGCGAGCCCTTCCAGTCCATTCCTTCCCGCTACTTCCTTTCTTCTTCTTCCTCTCTCCCCCTTGGCTCGTCCTTATGCCAATGGCGCCGATCCACGGTTTTCTGCTGAAGAGAAGGGGAAGGGCCCCCGACAGGGTCCCGACCCGCTTCCTCCGAAGAAGCAGCCAGTCCCTTGCCGCCAAGATGAGGGTGCTCAGCAGGAGGCGTCGAGGCCCTGGTACGAGCGACCGCCGCCTAGGTTTCTGCTGCCCTTGTATGCCCGAATCGAGGGCCCTGGAGAAGAAGGCGTCGAGCGACACCGACAGTGCCACCGCCGACGCCGGCGAGTTACGGCGGTGCGCGCCGTTCCTCCTAGAGTCCATGCCGAGGGCTCCTCTCGCGAGCTTGTGCTTCACGCCGCCATGCCTCCTCGATCTTGGATTCGCCTTCCTCCCTCCTTGGCCTTCTAGATTCCGCCTAGGGGGCCTCGGGAGCTCTGGCTGCAGCACGCCGACTGCAACACCCCCGCGACCGAGGCAGAGGTCGAGGTTGTCGCCCCGGGCAAGGTCTTCCTGACCCGTGGCTGGGGCGAGATTGCCCGGGTCTGCCGGACAGGGGGCGCCCTCGTAATCCATCTCAAATACGATGGCGCCTCCTTGATGGTCTTCAAGGTCTTCGACGCGGAAGGACGCCGGCTGGAATGCTGCCCCAAGGGAGGTGGCCGGGGCATTGGAGTGGC
This sequence comes from Triticum dicoccoides, assembly GCF_002162155.2. Lineage (NCBI taxonomy): Eukaryota > Viridiplantae > Streptophyta > Magnoliopsida > Poales > Poaceae > Triticum > Triticum dicoccoides. The sequence continues at coordinate 246,333,433 of NC_041393.1, forward strand.
GAGGACCAGGCCTGTCAACCGCTCCCCCAGCAGCTCCTAAGGTAGCAGCGGAGGAGCCGGAGGGTCCAGCAACTCCGCCGAGCTTCACGCGACTCCGGAGACAAGCGGCGATAGCTACGAGCCTCCGAGCTCGCGTCGCGCCCGGAGCAGGGCGGCTACATCAGGCCGTCGGTGCTGTTGATCTGGATGGGGTTGGCGTCGGCGCCTGATGATCCACTGTTGATGATGGCGTCTCCTACGGAGGCGCGCGTAGTTATCGCTCCTTAGCACCTTTTTTTCCCTGCGAGGAACCGAAATGACACCCCATGGGTGTATGTAAGGCGCCTACCATGTTTTTGTGAATTTTACATCCTGATCATGAAATGATGCGAGAGGCGCGTTCTACCACGGCTCAGATCCCCCTTTCTTTCCTGATGAGTGCTTGGTGCTCTACGCCGATAGGTCCCGGTCCCCAGGCAAGCTTCAGCCGTCGCTGGTATGCCAGGTCGCGATGCCATGGTCAAGGCCAGGAGGTGAGCAGCCCAAGGTCCAGTAAGAGCCCTTGAGTCGCGATGCTCAGGAGGTCCCCTTTAGCGCTCAAGCAGCCTCCACTGGGCAAGAAAGGCAAGCATCATTGCCGTGACAGAGCTTCAGTAGGCGAGGGTTTAGCGCTGAGTCGATTCAGTCTTGCGTGACTTATCTTGTAGGTTTCGCATAGTTTTCGGCGAGGTGCCGGGCCTGTGTGGCGGCAGCTGGGGTGTTGCTGGGTTAGGTCCTCGTGAGCTTCTTCCCTCTTCCCCGCACTTTCCTTCATGCTCTACATCCTCAGGTCCCGGCCCTCGAGCGAGCTCAGCTGCCGCTGGTATGACAGGCCATGATGCCGTGGGTCAAGGCCAAGGGGTGAGGGCTGGAGAGCCAGTAAGAGCCCATGAGTCGCGATGCTCAGGTGCCCCCCTTTTAATGCACGAGCGGATCGTGCCGGAGAGAGGGGGAGGAAGCTCGCGACGTCCCCAGCATTACTCCTGGAGCGGGTCCTGCATACCAATCACGAGGGGAAACCAAGGTCTACCGTTACAGTTGCCAGCCAACCATTGGTTGCTCCGAGGGAGTGATTGGGGCACTGAGGGCCTGGTGAGGTGGCGCCCTGCGGGGCTGCCGTAGCCAGAGCTCGGCCACTCAGATTTGTCGGTGTCGCAGGGACGGACCCATACGCACACGCCGTGCCAGAGCGAGCGGCTCCAAAGGTAGGTGTCAATCGAGCAGGCGATTAAGTCAAGCAGGTTAAGCATGAAGGAGCAAATCCATTTAGATAGATGTGGAAAAAGCAAATGCCACCGGGTCAGGCCCGAGCAGCTTGGGGATAATGCGGCCCCAGGGGCGCCCCCAACAAGGTAAGCAGAGAACATAAGCAAAACGGATACATGCCGCAGGGACGGACCCACGCGACCTGGGAATGATGCAGCCCTGTGGGCGCTCCCAGATGAAAATGGAACTTTGAAAGATGTCACCTGATACCGTTGAAGATGAAGGGATGCTGAAGCAGCGGACGATGCGCGGTGAGGGAGCCGACCCTCACGAGCTCCCAGGACCCGGAGCCTCGGGAGGCTCCAGGGGCACAGGTGGATCTTCGAGGACCATCTCCATCTCCACCAGGACCACGCAATGCCTGACCTCCTGAGCTTCTAGAATGCTCCTCAGTAGGCGCTGACGAGCGGCGCCCGTGTTCGGCAGGCCGAAAGGCATGCGAACGTAGCTATGAGGTGGACCCTCGCAATGCCCCATGCGTGAAGGCTAGAGGCGCTCCTGAGACGCGGCTCGGTTGAGCCCTGGCACGTCGATGCAGACGCGCAGCCCACCATCCTCGCCTGGATGGGGGGCTACGGCGGGTAAGCGGCGGCTGCTGCGCATGACTCTTGACTCCTGTAGCTCCTGAGTGTTTCTCACGATGAACTCCCGAGGGTTTGGCCCTCCTTGCCTCATATCTTCCTGAGGGAAACGTGCTTTGAAGCGCGTCTCCAAGTGGTGCCCGAGCGCCTCCCTCATGACCTTGGCAAGGTCGGTGGCCATCCAGGAGAGAGCCCCCGAGCCCTGCCCGAGGAGGGCACCGGGCGCGCCTTCCTATGCGACAGTGGGTGGCACCCCCCGAACGGGCACGAATCCTGACGCAACACCTCCGGAGGTGCCTGCCTCCTAATGGTTTGGGCCAGGCGAAGCCTTCTTCTTCTCAGGAACCGCCTCGAGAAGTCTCCCGCTCCTGTGATCTGGGTCTTCGATTGCCGCGGCTTGGAAGGCACGCTCAACAGAGCACACTACATCCCTTTCCTCACAGGGGACCGTGATGACCCCACCGCTTCCTGGGATGTTGAAGACATTGTAGCCATGGTGAGTTACTCCCATGAACTTGGCCAGGGCTGGGTACCTGAGATGGCATTGTATGGCAAGCGAATGTGGGCGACGTCGAAGTCAATGAGCTCAGTGAGGTAGTTGTTGTGCTGCCCAAAGGTGACAGGGAGGCGAACCTGCCCTATCGGAATGGTGGAACCATCAGTGACTCCTGAGAAAGGCTTGGTCGGCTGAAGCTGATCATATGGCACTTGGAGATTGTTGAATGTCTCGACGGACAGAACGTTGAGTCCTGCTCCGCCAACGATGAGGGTCCTGGTGACTTGCACATTACTGATGACTGGGGAACAAAGCATTGGGAGGACTCCGGCAGTTGCTGCGCACTTGAGCTGATCTGCTGAGCTGAACATGATAGCGCATGCAGACCACGTAAGAGGGCGCGTGGCCTCAAGCTTGGGGAGGACTGCATTCACCTCGCGAGCAAACTGCTTGAAGATGCGCTGTGAGGCCGGGGCCTGGGTGCCGCCCAGGATGCAAGCGATTGCGCGCGGCTCCTGGAAGCCCCCAGCCCCCTCGTCCTGATGCTGGTCTTCATTCCTTCTTGGCGGTGGTGGCAGAGGAGGGAGGCTTGCGTTGCCTTGCGGGCGATCCTCACGAAGCTGATCCCTCCAACCTCCCTTGCGAGGCTGGTCCTGCCAACGGTCCTCGCGAGGTCAGTCACGCCACCCCTGGCGAGGGCCACGTTCTTCCCATCGTCCTCCACCTCTTCCTCCTCCTCGGCCATAGCCCCGATCATTGCGCTCAGGGCGTCGGCCGATACGCCCATCTCGCACAGCCCTGAGCTCTTGGCATTCGTTGGTGTTGTGGGTGTGGAGGCCGTGGTACACGTAGTACCGGCTACCCTTGGATGACTCAGGCTGATCCCTGCCTCGCTTGGTGTCTGGCTCGCTGCGAGCACAGCAGCTCCCTTGTGCTTCACGTCCTTGACCTTGGGCTTCTTCTCTTCCGGATCAGCAGCCGGAAGCTCGAGGAGGGAGAGGCGCCCTTCCTCAGCCCTGGCGCACTTGGTTGCCAAGTTGAACAGCTCTAGAGATGTGCACAGGTCTTCATGGATCGCTAGCTCCTCTTTCATATTGATGTCTCGCATGCCATGGGAGAAGGCTGAGATGATGGCTTCCTCGGTCACCCTGGCGATCTTGAGGCGAGCGTTGTTGAAGCACCGGATGTACTTCTGCAGGGTCTCTCCTGGCTGTTGCTTGATGCGGCACAGGTCACTCATGGCCGGGGGCCGGTCGCGAGTGCCTTGGAAGTTGGCGATGAAGCGAGTGCGCATCTCATCCTAGGAGGAGATCGTGCCAGGAGCAAGGTGCGGGCACCGTCCTTGAGCGCCATGGGAAACCAGTTCGCCATGACCTTTTCGTCCCCGTTGGCGGCTTTGATGCCCAACTCGTAGAGCTATAGGAACTCCGCGGGGTCTTTAGTGCCGTCGTAGCAAGGAGGCAGGTCAGGCTTGAACTTGCCTGGCCAGGCGACACTGCGCAGCTCGGGGGTGAAGGCGCGACAGCCTGCTGTGGCCACCGGAGCCCTTTACTGGTGCTGGGCTTGCTCCTGGAAATTCCCACGCGCCGCCGCTTGGAGCAGCGCGGGGTCTGGACGTGGTGGCGCAGGGATGCAGTCATGGTCCACTGGTGCCGGGAGCACGCGGGCACCTTCTTGGGGGCGAGGGATTTCTTGGCAGCTTCTTTCTTGTCGTGCAGGCGCCGGATGCGGTGGGTCTCGTCCTGGGGCCGCGCGCCTTGGAGCCAAGGAGCCGTCTTGGGGAGGAGGTGGCGGAGGCACCTCTTGATCCACGCCTCCTGCACAGGATGGAGGGCGAGGCAGCAAGAGGGATGGCATAGGAGAGCCCCCTGCGGTGCTGATGAGCTCGGTGATGCAGGCGAGCCAGTCCTCGTAGAGATCATCGACGGGACGATAGTGCAGGAGCTCACGCGCCAGGAGCAGCGTGGCGTGCGCGTCCGTGGGGGCGCGACGGGCGTGGGATGATGAATCAGCTAGAGTCAGTGACGGGGTGGCGGTGCGGCCCTCCCGCTGCACCGAAGGATGCAGGGACGAGGCCTGCTGCTCGTTCCCCGCCGGGCCAGTGGCGGCGTTGGCGGCAGGCGACACGGAACGATGGGGGCATCCGCCAACGGGCGCCGTCTAGGCGACGCGGGTGGCGAGAGCAGCGCGACGCTCGGCGCGAGCCCGACGAGCGCTAGCCATGGATACGACGGAGGATCACACGCGAACAGCGGAAGAAAGATTTCGGCGCACCCCTACATGGCGAGCCAGATGTCGGATTTAGGGTTCCGGCAAACCCTTGAGTTTCGAACTCTGGGGTGCGCACGAAGATCTTTCCCCTACCAACTCACGTCTCGAAGCCTCGCAAGGAATCTAGGCTAGAAAGAAGAACACACAAGGGACACAAGGTTTATACTGGTTCAGGCCACCATTCTGGTGTAATACCCTACTCCAGTGTGTGGTGTGGTGGATTGCCTCAGGGGCTAATGATGAACAATACAAAGGGAGAACAGCCTCGCGAGGGGCTGTTCTTGAGCTGGTGCGATGAACTGCTCAGGTGAGTTCGGTCGCCTCTCTCTCTCTCTAGTCTATGCGAAATCTGGATCAGATGCCTCTCTACTGTGGTGGCTAGTCCTATTTATAGAGGGAGGCCCCGGGCCTCTTCCCAAATAATGAGAGGGAAGGGCACCAATTGGTCATTTTGAAGGGGAACATCTAGTACACTTATCCTGACTAAAGTTGGTCTTTGACTGCCAAAGACTCTGACGGTGACGCCGCCCTGGGCTCCATGGTGACCTCCATCCTGCCGCTCTGCTGGTCTTGGTCTTGTTGCACTGATGCGGTAACCTTTTCCTGATGCCTTGGCCTGTGCTTGCCCCCTTTGCACCGAAGGGAAAACAAGGACACTGCACAGGCCGGCGCCCGCCTGGCGCCCGCCTGGTCTCGATCGTCATGTCTTGTGTCACGGGCTCCTCGCGAGGTGCCCTGCCTTGATCTCTCCGCCTCCTCGCGAGCCTGCCTGATGAGGCTGCTCCTGAGGAAGCTTCCCGTCGTCGGCCCCGCGAGGCTTGGCCCATCGCGAGGGTCTTGAGCTTGAGCTGATGAAGCTGGGCTGCACTGGGTCTTCGCTTGAGCCATGCCGCAGGCTGCAGGCAGGCAAGTCTGGGGACCCCCGTTCCTAGAACGCCGACAACGGCCACCTTCTGGGCCTCCTGCCGCTTTGTGGCCTCCGCCTGCCTGGTGGCATCTGGCCTCCTGGTCTTCTTGGCTAGGTGGCTGCCATACCTGCCCCCCTGGCGGCGCTTGTGCCGACAGGTGCAGCCACCAGCTGCGGAGTTGAAGTGCCGGCTCCTCTTCCTGCGCCCTCCTCGGGTGGGCACTACTCGTCGTCATCCTCTTCGTCATCCGGCCAAGACCGAACGTCACCGACTCCTCCTCCTCCGCCTCCTCCAGAGCCGCCTGCTCCGGGACCGCCTGATCTTCCTCTGCCTCCTGCGGAGCGGCCCGCCTCGGCACCGCCATCTCCTTCGCCGCCTCCTCCAGCGACCTCCTCATCACTGCCTTCCTCCATGGCGGCCGCCCCTATCCCGGGGTCCTCAGTGTTGTTGTCCTCGCGGTCCGACATCCACTCGTGACCAAGAGGCGACGCGCCTTGGCCCGGGAAGCGCTGCCACAAGAGCCGACTGGTCAAGTCAGAAGAATAAGAAATGCAAAGAGCAGAGCAGTCGGATCTGGTACGTAGCACAGGAGGAGGGTTAGCCTGGCTATAAGGCCTCCTTGCCGATGCGCCACTCCGCATTGTTGAGTTTGCAGTTGGTTATGTCGTTGACGTGGAGGGCCACCTCCGCCCTCGGCATCTCCTTCGTCGACATCCGGTGTGGATCTCGGCGGCCGCTCATCTCGCAGGTGAGGTGCGGTCAGAGCTGGAGCGGTGACACCCGGCGCATGATGAAGCAGGCCATCGGGTCGACTGGCTAGAGGCCCTCTCGACTGGTCATCTCCTCCAGCCGGTCGAGGATGCTGACGATGTTTTGAGGCAATGGTTTCTTGGGCAGCCGCTGTTGCCAGTTGCCACATGATCCAGCAGGCAGCCCTGGCACGTAAGGCGGCAAGTTGATGTAGTCTACGTTCCGGAGAATTCCAGACATAGAAAAGTGACCTCTGCCAGAGTTTGGCCGACTCGTGTAGAGGAATCAGAGGGAAGCGCGTGCCGCTTCCTGAGAGCCTAACGACCATGCACGCTATGCACGGGGCCGGCTCGTCCTTCCCGCCGTACCAAGCTTGAGGTAGAAGAATCTACCCCATAGCTCGATGGTCGGCTGCATGCTGAGGTACCCCTCGCAGAAGGAGACATAGGCAGAGAGGCACACTACCGTGTTGGGGGTGAGGTGGTGCGACTGCAGGCGGAAGTAATGAAGAAACTCCCGGAAGAAGCCGGTGGCCAGGAGCGCGAAGCCACGGAGGAAGTGGGTGCGGAAAACCATGTACTCATCCGGCTTCGGCTGCAGCGAGACCTCCGGCCTAGGGATGCGTACCTCCACGTTGTCGGAGCAAGGTATCCTCCACGTCGCGCAGAGGAAGTCGGCGTGATCTTGGTGAATGGTGGACCACATCTATCCGCTCTTCGCCATGACGCAGGACGGCGAGGGAGTGCTCGTCGGACAAGAGAGGGTGAAGGACGCCACGGCAACGGGGATGAGGATGACGGTGACGCGCGGCAGCGAAGCCGCAGTAGTGGCCGCGACGGAGCGATCGCTTCGACGGGGCGATGACCGCGGCAAGGTGACGACCTCGAGAGAGGTTTGGGTGACGTGAGACATGACGATCGAGGCCAGGCAGGCGCCAGCGGGCACAGTGTACCAGTTTCCTCTTTGGTGCAAAGGAGGCAAGCAGCAGGCGCGGAGTCCCGAGGAAGCAGCCAAAGGTTTCCATTCCCGTGTAACAAGACCAGGACCGCCAGGACGGCCGGACAGAGGTCATCGCCGAGCCCAACGCGATGTCACGACAAGAGGCTTTTGTAGGCGAAGACCAGTTTAGTCAAGATAAGATGTACTAGTTGTCTCCCTTCAAATTTTGGCGTTGTGGGATCCCTTCCCGCCTTCGTTCGGGAAGAGGAACAAAGCCATTATAAATAGGACCTAGCCACCACCACGGGCAAAGGAGGACGTGGATCAAGTCGACTGCATCCACTCCACCCTCACCAGATCACTTGAGCTCAAGAACACACCTCCTGAGGTTGTTCTACATTGTACTAGTTCATCCTCAGCCCCTCAAGGCAAATCCACCAGAAAGCAGGAGTGGGGTTTTACACCGCAAGGTGGGCCAAACCTGGGTAAACTACTATGTCCCCTTTCCTTTGAGCTCGACGTGCTAGACTATGAGATTGGTGTGTAGGCGGACTGGGGAGGTTGAGATCTCCGCACGCACCCCAAAGTTTGAACCTCTCAAGGGTTTGCGGAACCCGAAATCCGACATTTGGCGTGCCAGGTAGGGCTGTGTCGGAGCTTCTCTTCCGCCAATCGATCCATCACCACTCAGTGGTCCCATGGCCGATGCTCCGAGGGCTTGCATTGAGCACTGGGTTGTTCAGCCCACCCAAGCAGCGACAACCGACCAAGAAGATCTCCACTCCGTGTTGCTCGCAGCCCGCGTGCCCCTGGTGCCGTCGGTCGCGGGCGGCGCAGGCCGCCGCCGCACTCCCTCGTGCCACACCGCCGCGCGATCTTCGAGCTATGCCACGACAACAATGCCACACACTCGCCGGGAGTAGGCGAACATGCGAGTCGTGCTCATCATGGCCCGGGAGCTGCTGCGGTGCAGATTGGCGGAAGGCAGCCATGATGCCCTGCTGGAATGGGTCGCCGAGCTGTTGGACGCTGCGTGCAGGCGCGCGGCACCATTCTACACCCTGCCTACATCACAAGTTGTGGCGGGGGCGCACGCTCGCCCCCGCCACACCCGCGCGCCCCCCTCGGAGCTCCTGGGGAGCCTATCGGCGTCGCCCGTCCTACTTGGACCGTGCTGCCTCAGGGCGAGGCGGACCCGGGCGGCCTCCCCTGGGGCCGTGCCAGGGCGCCAACACCCGGCCGTCAGGACCTGGTGCTAGGCCCGGAGGACAGCAGTGCGGACACCCAGGCAGCGACCCGGGCGCGGCCAGCCTGGAGGCCTACGCACCAACCGCGATGGATCTACAATACACGCGAAGGGAAGGCCCCAGCTGGTTCCCCTCACCAGAATGGGTGCTGGAAGCGCATGAAGCGAGGCTCTCCGTGAGCCGCCCCAAAGCTTCACCAACACCTTCAACGACAATAGTCACTGGGTACAGCCAATGCCTTAGGAGCACGATTAAACTAACTATGAACCATAGGTGAACCCAGCCACAGCTGCCGCTAGGGCCCCCATGGTGTTGGCCCCGCCGCAGGCGGGCAGAGAGCCCTAGGAGCAGCGCATGGGGAGCCCGGGGCCAGGGCCTCCCCCGTGCCACATGGAGCAAGGCGCAGTGCGGAGGTAGGTCCTCCGTCGGGGAAGGCACCGATGAGCCATTCCCCTCGGCAGAGGGCCTACGGTGGCCGAGGGCGCCGCTAACGTCCTCCTTGCCCGTTGGTCTCGTCCTGGTTTCCGGATGCTCCAATGGTGGTCCAGGGTGGCGCAGGGCGGGGTCCTCGTCGGGCGACATGAAGCAAGGCCCTGTGCCTGTGAAGGTCTCTGCTCGTGAGACTCTCACGTAATAATGAGTGGGGTTGTACATGCCCCAGAGTCTCCTGAGTGCCGCCCTAGGGCCTCACGGGGGCTCCCACCCACGTCCAAGTGGAAGCACCATGCTCTGCGCTGGCCATCAACACTGTCTGATGACCCACAAGTGTAGGGGATCTATCGTAGTCCTTTCGATAAGTAAGAGTGTCGAACCCAACGAGGAGCAGAAGGAAATGACAAGCGGTTTTCAGTAAGGTATTCTCTGTAAGCACTGAAATTATCGGTAACAGATAGTTTTGTGATAAGATAATTCGTAATGGGTAACAAGTAATAAAAGTAAATAAGGTGCAGCAAGGTGGCCCAATCCTTTTTGTAGCAAAGAACAAGCCTGGACAAATTCTTATATGAAGGAAAACGCTCCCGAGGACACATAGGGATTATCGTCAAGCTAGTTTTCATCAAGCTCATATGATTCGCGTTCGTTACATTGATAATTTGATATGTGGGTGGACCGGTGCTTGGGTACTGCCGTTTCTTGGACAAGCATCCCACTTATGATTAACCCCTATTGCAAGTATCCGCAACTACAAAAGAAGTATTAAGGTAAACCTAACCATAGCATGAAACATACGGATCCAAATCAGCCCCTTACGAAGCAACGCATAAACTAGGGTTTAAGCTTCTGTCACTCTAGCAACCCATCATCTACTTACTACTTCCCAATGCCTTCCTCTAGGCCCAAACAATGGTGAAGTGTCATGTAGTCGACGTTCACATAACACCACTAGAGGAGAGACAACATACATCTCATCAAAATATCAAACGAATACCAAATTCACATGACTACTTATAGCAAGAATTCTCCCATGTCCTCGGGAACAAACGTAACTACTCACAAATCATATTCATGTTCATAATCAGAGGGGTATTAATATGCATATAGGATCTGAACATATGATCTTCCACCGAATAAACCAACTAGCATCAACTACAAGGAGTAATCAACACTATTAGCAACACACATGTACCAATCTGAGGTTTTGAGACAAAGATTGAATACAAGAGATGAACTAGGGTTTGAGAGGAGATGGTGCTGGTGAAGATGTTGATGGAGATTGACCCCCTCCCGATGAGAGGATGGATGGTGATGATTTCCCCCTCCTGGAGGGATGTTTCCCCGGCAGAACAGCTCCGTCGAAGCCCTAGATTGGTTCCGCCTTGTGGCGGCGGTGTTTCGTCCCGAAAGCTTGCTTATGATTTTTTCCAGGGTAAAAGACTTCATATAGTAGAAGATGGTCACCGGAAGCCTGCCAGGGGGCCCACGAGGCAGGGGGCGCGCCCAGGGGTTAGGACACGCCCCCACCCTCGTGGCCAGGGTGTGGGCCCCCTCTGGTACTTTCTTCGCCCATTATTTTTTATTAATTCCAAAAATAACTTTCGTGGAGTTTCAGGACTTTTGGAGTTGTGCACAGTAGGTCTCTAATATTTGCTCCTTTTCCAGCCCAGAATCCAGCTGCCGACATTCTCCCTCTTCATGTAAACCTTGTAAAATAAGAGAGAATAGTCATAAGTATTGTGACATAACGTGTAATAACAGATCATAATGCAATAAATATCGATATAAAAGCATGATGGAAAATTGACATATCAACTCCCCCAAGCTTAGACCTCGCTTGTCCTCAAGCGGAAGCCGAAATCGAAAAATATGTCCACATGTTTAGAGATAGAGGTGTCGATAAAATAAAATACGGACATGAGGGCATCATGATAATTCTTATAACAGCAACATATATATATGATTTCTTATGCTAAAGTAACAATCTATTCACAATGTCAAGTATGAATCAAAAACTTCATTGAAAACTAACAAACTACAATCCCTGTCATTGAAGCAATTGCAATTTATCATAACATCGGAAAGAGTCAATATAAGAGCTTTTCAGCAAGTCCACATACTCAACTATCATCTAGTCTTTCACAATTGCTAACACTCACGCAATACTTATGGGTATGAAGTTTTACTCGGACACAGAGAAACATAGGGGCTTATAGTGTTGCCTCCCAACCTTTTACCTCAAGGGTAATGTCAACAATAATAGTTCATGCTAACTTACATCCAATTGGATATATATATCAGGATCTTTCCAACACAAGGTGCTTGCCAAAGGATAAAATGTAAAAGGAAAGGTGAAGATCACCATGACTCTTGCATAATGTATAAGACAAAAGTAAAAGATAGGCCCTTCGTAGAGGGAAGCAGAGGTTGTCATGTGCTTTTATGGTTGGATGCATGAAATCTTAATGCAAAAGAATGTCACTTTATATTGCCACTTGTGATATGGACCTTTATTATGCAGTCTATCGCTTTTATTGCTTCCATATCACAAGATCGTATAAAGCTTATTTTCTCCACACTAATAAGTCATACATATTTAGAGAGCAATTTTTATTGCATACAACATGACAACTTACTTGAAGGATCTTACTCAATCCATAGGCAGGTATGGTGGACTCTCATGGCAAAACTGGGTTTGAGGATATTCAGAAGCACAAGTAGGATCTCTACTTGGTGCAAAGAATTTGGCTAGCATGAGAGGGAAAGGCAATCTCAACATGTTGGATGATCCATGACAATATACTTTATTTCGGATATAAGAAAACATAACCCATTTCGTTGTCTTCCTTGTCCAACATCAGCTCTTTAGCATGTCATATTTTAATGAGTGCTCACAATCATAAAAGATGTCCAAGATAGTATATTTATATGTAAGAACCTCTCTTTCTTTATTACTTCCTATTAATTGCAACGATGACCAAAACTATGTTTGTCAACCGTCAACAACTTTTATCCATCACACTCTTTATATGTGAAGTCATTACTCTCCATAAGATCCATATGATCTCTTTATTTATTTTTATTCTTTCTTTTATTCCCTCAAGATCATAGCAAGATAGCAAAGCCCTTGAATCAACACTATTCTTTATTGTATATAGCTCACGGACTCGATTACATAGAAGGATCATAAGGCAAAACTCAAAACTAAATCATACTAAAGCTTTATTCTAATAGATCAAGATATTACCAAAAGGAACGAACTAAGAAAAATGGTAAAGATAGGAGTGTGATGGTGATACAATACCGGGGCACCTCCCCCAAGCTTGGCAGTTGCCAAGGAGAGTGCCCATACCCATGTATATGTTTCCTTCTTCAGAGGTGGTGATGATGGAGTTGTTGATGATGTAGGCTTCTTCCTTAATTTGCGCTTGAGAATGGAATTTTGCTCCCTTAGATCATCGATCTCCTGCTCAAGGCTTAATATCCTTTTGCATAGTTCCTGTTTGTTCTCCTGCAAGAGACGAAAAGGGATAAACTCGATCTTAGGTTTCTTTGCTCTATCAGGGAGACTTGACTTTTTAAACTCCACATGCATGTCCCCGGGTTGAGGTAATGGGACTTCATCTTCATCTGAGCTTGCCTCCTCCTTTCCCTTAGGCTCATAGTCTTCTTCTTCCTCAGTGGTCCAACCATAATGCTCCAAGTCCCCGTAGACCCTAGGGTCTGCAAGGTAATCAACCACATAGCTTTCTCCCTCCGAATCCTGGGATGACATATTGCTCTAATCTGCGGCAGAAATAGCTCAGGACAAAAAATGAGGATATTTGCGTGATACGGTGGTCAAAACCTTCGGGAGATTATATAATGAATTTTTACTGACCAAAAGAAGTATCGTGCAAGAAAACAGAGTCCGAAGAGCACACGAGGTGCCCACGAGGTAGGGGGCCGCGCGGCGTGCCCTCCACCCTCGTGGATGGCTCGTGTCCTTCCCGGACTACTTCTTATTTTCCTATTTTCTTAAATATTCCAAAACGGAGAAAAAAATACTATTAGAACTATTTTGGAGTCGGTTTACTTACCATACCACATACCTATTCCTTTTTCGAGTCTAAAACGTTCTGGAAAGTGTCCATTATGTATTCCTCTGGGGTTACGGTTTCAATAACATTGGTTTCAACATTTATAGGATTACCTAAGATATAATGTTTGATCCTTTGACCGTTCACCACCTTCGGACTTGTGCCTTCGAAGTTGTTGATTTTTATGGCACCGGAACGATAGACCTCCTCGATAACGTAAGGGCCTTACCATTTAGAGAGAAGTTTTCCTGCAAAAAATCTTAAACGAGAGTTGTATAGCAACACATAATCACCTAAATTAAACTCACGCTTTTGTATCCTTTTGTCATGCCATCTTTTAACTTTTTCTTTAAACAGTTTGGCATCCTCATAGGCTTGAGTACTCCATTCATCAAGTGAGCTAATGTCAAATAACCTCTTCTCACCGGCAAGTTTGAAATCATAATTGAGCTCTTTAATGGCCCAATATGCCTTATGTTCTAGTTCGAGAGGTAAGTAACATGCTTTTCCATAGACCATTTTATATGGAGACATACCCATAGGATTTTTATATGTAGTTCTATAAGCCCATAATGCATCATCAAGTTTCTTGGACCAATTCTTTCTAGATCTATTAACACTCTTTTGCAAAATTAATTTAAACTCTCTATTACTCAATTCTACTTGACCACTAGACCGTGGGTGATATGGAGATGCAATTCTGTGATTAACATCATACTTAGCAAGCATTTTACGAAAAGCACCATGAATAAAATGTGAACCACCATCAGTCATTAGGTATCTTGGGACTCCAAACCTCGGAAAAATAACTTCGTTAAGCATCTTAATAGAGGTGTTATGATCAACACTACTAGTTGGAATAGCTTCTACCCACTTAGTAACGTAATCAACAACAACTAAAATATGTGTGTACCCATTAGAGGAAGGAAACGGTCCCATATAATCAAAGCCCCAAACATCAAATGGTTCAATAACAAGTGAATAATTCATAGGCATTTCTTGACGTCTACTAATATTACCAATTCTTTGACATTCATCACAAGACAAGACAAACTTCTGGGCATCCTTGAAGATAGTAGGCCAATAAAAACCGGATTGCAATACCTTATGCGCAGTTCTATCTCCAGCGTGATCTCCTCCATAAGCCTCGGAGTGACACTTGTGTAGAATCTGTTCCTGTTCATGCTCAGGTACACAACGTCTAATAACACCATCTACTCCTTCTTTATAAAGGTGTGGGTCATCCCAGAAGTAATGTCTTAAATCATAGAAAAACTTTTTGTTTTGCTGGTATGTGAAACTAGGTGGTATAAATTTAGCAACAATGTAATTAGCATAATCAGCATACCATGGAGCAGTACGAGAAGCATTTATGATAGCTAATTGTTCATCAACGAAGCTATCATCAATAGGTAGTGGGTCATCAAGAACATTCTCTAACCTACACAAGTTGTCTGCAACGGGGTTCTCAGCTCCCTTTCTATCAATAATATGCAAATCAAATTCTTGTAGTAGGAGAACCCATCTAATAAGTCTAGGTTTAGCATCTTTATTTTCCATAAGATATTTAATAGCAGCATGATCAGTGTGAATAGTTACTTTAGAATCAACAATATAAGGTCTAAACTTATCACAAGAAAATACAAGAGCTAAAAATTCTTTTTCAGTAGTAGCATAATTTCTCTGGGCACTGTCTAGAGTTTTACTAGCATATTGGATAACATTTAGTTTCTTATCAACTCTTTGTCCTAGAACAACACCTACAACATAATCACTAGCATCACACATAATTTCAAAGGGTAAATTCCAATCAAGTGGCTGAACAATAGGTGCAGAAATCAAAGCTTTCTTAAGTGTTTCAAATGCTTCTACACAATCATCATCGAAGACAAAAGGAATATCTTTTTGTAAGAGACTAGTCATAGGCCTAGAAATTTTAGAGAAGTCTTTAATAAACCTCCTATAAAAACCGGCATGACCAAGGAAACTTCTTATACCTTTAATGTCCTTGGGACAGGGCATCTTTTCAATAGCATCAACTTTAGCTTTATCAACTTCAATACCTCTTTCATAAATTTTATGCCCCAAGACAATACCTTCATTAACCATAAAGTGCCACTTCTCCCCATTCAAGACAAGACTAGTATCTTCACATCTCTGCAAAACTCGATCAAGGTTGCTCAAGAAATCATCAAAAGAAGATTCATAAACAGAGAAACCATCCATGAAAACCTCAACAATCTTTTTACAAAAGTCAGAGAATATAGCCATCATGCATCTTTGAAAGGTAGAAGGTGCATTACATCAACCAATAGGCATACGTCTATAAGCAAAAGTACCGAAAGGGCAAGTAAAAGTGGTCTTTTCTTGATCGTCTGCTGACACAGGTATTTGAGAGAAACCAGAGTAACCATCTAGAAAGCAAAAATGTGTATGTTTGGATAATCTTTCAAGCATTTGATCAATAAAACGCAAAGGGTAATGATCCTTTTAGTAGCTTTATTTAATTTGCGGAAATCAATTACCATCCTATAACCGGTAACAATTCTTTGCGGGATCAATTCATCTTTATCATTAGGAATGACAGTAATACCTCCTTTCTTAGGGACACAATGGACAGGACTTACCCACTGACTATCAGCAACGGGATAAATAATACCTGCCTCCAGGAGCTTTAGTATTTCTTTTCTTACCACTTCTTTCATCTTAGGATTTAACCGTCATTGGTGATCAATAACTGGTTTGGCATCTTTCTCCAGTTTTATTTTGTGTTGACGTAGAGTGGGACTAATGCCCTTAAGATCATTAAGAGTATATCCAATAGCAGCACGATGCTTCTTCAGAGTTTTTAGTAATTTCTCCTCTTCCTGCTCTGAAAGAATAGCACTAATAATAACAGGATATATCTTCTTTTCATCAAGATAAGCATATTTAAGAGTATCAGGTAATGGTTTAAGCTCAAACACGGGATCACCCTTGGGTGGTGGAGGATCCCCTAGGATTTCAACAGGCAAGTTGTGTTTCAAAATAGGTCCCTGTTTAAAGAATACTTCATCTATTTCCCTTCTTTCATTCATAAACATATAATTTTCATGGTCTAGCAAATATTGTTCTAAAGGATCATTAGGAGGCACGGCGATAGAAGCAAGACCAATAATTTCATCCTTACTAGGCAATTCTTTATCATGGGGTTGTCTGTGAAATTTAGCAAAATTAAACTCATGAGACATATCCCCCAAACCAATAGTAACAACATCCTTTTTGCAGTCTCTCTTAGCATTAACAGTATTCAAGAAGGGTCTACCAAATATAATGGGACAAAAGTCATCTTGTGGGGAGCCAAGAACAAGAAAATCAGCAGGATATTTAACTTTCCCAACTGGTGAAATAGTATCCCTATTGGCAAGCTTAATTGTAACATCAATTTCTTCTATCTCAGCAGGTGCAATATCATGCATAATTTCTTTGTATAGGAAATGAGGTACTCCCTCTGGTCCTTTTTACTCTGCATATTAGGTTTGTCTGAAATCAATCTCATCCAACTTTGACCAAGTTTATATAAAAAATTATTGACATTTACATAACAACACCAACATCATTAGATTCATCTCGGAATATATTTTCATATTATATTTATTAGATATTATAGATGCTAATAATTTCTAATATAAATTTGGTCAAACTTAGCTAAGTTTGACTTTCGGCAAATCCAATGTGCAGAGTAAAAAGGACCGGAGGGAGTATTTCACTTGCATTAGCACCCATATCACATAAGCCATGATAACAATGATCTCCTATTTTAACAGAAATAACAGGCATGCCAACAACAGGTCCATGTTTATTTTTAGTATCAGGTGTAGCAATTCTAGCAGCTTCATCACACAAGTAAATAACATGCCCATTAATATTATCAGCCAATAGATCTTTAACCATAGCAATACTAGGTTCAACTTTAATTTGCTCAGATGGTATAGGTGTTCTAGTATTACTCTTACGAACCACAGTTGAAGCTTTAGCATGATCCTTTATCCTAACAGGGAAAGGTGGTTTCTCAATATAGGCAGTAGGAACAATCGGATCATTATAAGTGATAGTCTTTTCTTCAACTTTAATAGGTGCAACTACTTTTGCTTCAGTGGGAGGATTATATTTAAACCACTTCTCCTTAGGGAGGTCAACATGAGTAGCAAATTATTCACAGAAAGAAGCTACTATCTCAGAGTAAAGTCCATACTTAGTGCAAAATCCACGAAAAGCATCGGTATCCATAAAAGATTTAACACAATCAAACTTAGGTGCTATACCTGACTCCTTACCTTCATCGAGATCCCAATCTTCAGAGTTGTGTTAATTTCTTTCCAATAAATCCCGTCTGAATTCAATAGTATTCATCATAAAAGAACCAGTACAAGAAGTATCGAGCATGGAGTGATTGTTGAGAGAAAGCCAAGAATAAATATTTTGAATAATCATTTCTTTTGAGAGCTCATGATTGGGGCATGAATATAACATTGACTTAATCCTCCCCCAAGCTTGAGTGATGCTTTCTCCTTCGTGAGGCCAAAAATTATATATATAATTACGATCACGATGAACAATATGCATAGGATAAAACTTCTGATGAAATTCCAATTTCAATCGGTTGTAGTTCCATGATTCCATATCATCACATAGCCTAAACCATGTCAATGCCTCTCCCTTCGAAGATAAAGGGAAGACCTTCTCCTTGATAACATCCTCGGGCATACGGGCATACCTGCAAGCTTAAATAATCCACAAACTTCATCCACATAGATTAAGTGCAAATCGGGATGCAATGTTCCATCTCCTGTAAAAGGATTAGCTAGCAGTTTCTCTATCATACCCGAAAGAATTTCAAAGTAAACATTTTCAGTAGGTTTAGTAGGTTGAGAAGCAACTCTTTTCTCTACTGTTCGGGGTGAAGATACCCCGAACAAGCCCCTCAAAGGATTATGTTCCATAGTAGCAAGTGACAGTAAATTTCAGCACACTATATAAAATTTTCCTTACCAAAGGCGCTTCACTCCTCGGCAACGGCGCCAGAAAAGTGTCTTGATAACCCACAAGTGTAGGGGATCTATCGTAGTCCTTTCGATAAGTAAGAGTGTCGAACCCAACGAGGAGCGGAAGGAAATGACAAGCGGTTTTCAGTAAGGTATTCTTTGCAAGCACTGAAATTATCGGTAACAGATAGTTTTGTGATAAGATAATTCGTAACGGGTAACAAGTAACAAAAGTAAATAAGGTGCATCAAGGTGGCCCAATCCTTTTTGCAGCAAAGGACAAGCCTGGACAAATTCTTATACGAAGGAAAATGCTCCCGAGGACACATGGGGATTATCGTCAAGCTAGTTTTCATCACGCTCATATGATTCGCGTTCGTTACTTCGATAATTTGATATGTGGGTGGACCAGTGCTTGGGTACTGCCCTTTCTTGGACAAGCATCCCACTTATGATTGACCCTTATTGCAAGCATCCGCAACTACAAAAGAAGTATTAAGGTAAACCTAACCATAGCATGAAACATATGGATCCAAATCAGCCCCTTACGAAGCAACGCATAAACTAGGGTTTAAGCTTTTGTCACTCTAGCAACCCATCATATACTTATTACTTCCCAATGCCTTCCTCTAGGCCCAAACAATGGTGAAGTGTCATGTAGTCGACGTTCACATAACACCACTAGAGGAGAGACAACATACATCTCATCAAAATATCGACCAAATACCAAATTCACATGACTACTTATAGCAAGACTTCTCCCATGTCCTCAGGAACAAACGTAACTACTCACAAATCATATTCATGTTCATAATCAGAGGTGTATTAATATGCATATAGGATCTGAGCATATGATCTTCCACCGAATAAACCAACTAGCATCAACTACAAGGAGTAATCAACACTACTAGCAACTCACTGGTACCAATCTGAGGTTTTGAGACAAAGATTGAAGACAAGAGATGAACTAGGGTTTGAGAGGAGATGGTGCTGGTGCAGATGTTGAAGGAGATTGACCCCCTCCCAGCAGAACAGCTCTGCTGGAGCCCTAGATTGGTTCCTCCAAGGTTCCGCCTCATGGCAGTGGTGTTTCATCCTGAAAGCTTGCTTATGATTTTTTCCAGGGTAAAAGACTTCATATAGTAGAAGATGGTCAGTGGAAGCCTGCCAGGGGGCCCACGAGGCAGGGGGGCATGCCCAGGGGGGTAGGGCGCGCCCCCACCCTCGTGGCTAGGGTGTGGGCCCCCTCTGGTACTTTCTTCGCCCATTACTTTTTATTAATTGCAAAAATAACTTTCATGGAATTTCGGGACTTTTGGAGTTGTGCAGAATAGGTCTCTAATATTTGCTCCTTTTCCAGCCCAGAATCCAGCTGCCGGCATTCTCCCTCTTCATGTAAACCTTGTAAAATAAGAGAGAATAGGCATAAGTGTTGTGACATAACGTGTAATAACAACCCATAATGCAATAAATATCGATATAAAATCATGATGCAAAATGGACGTATCATTGTCCCCCAATGACTATGCCCACACCCAGTGGAAGCACTTAGCTCTGCGCTGGTGAGAAAACCGGAAGACTAGCTAGGCGCCGGACGCGGCTATTTGCTTTTGCCCCTTTTATGTAGCCTAATTTGCCGTCTCTTGGAATGAATTTGAAGTTTCATGTGCTTACCAAAAAGAAAAATGGGGGGGGGGACTTTTCTTGACTCGCACTGTTTTCTTGCTT
Organism: Triticum dicoccoides; assembly: GCF_002162155.2. NCBI lineage: Eukaryota > Viridiplantae > Streptophyta > Magnoliopsida > Poales > Poaceae > Triticum > Triticum dicoccoides. The sequence goes on from NC_041393.1 coordinate 246,353,175, forward strand.
TTTGGCTTCGTGTTTAAAAGCGGGGCTCACGCTTGCTGCCCCCCTCCCCCCACCCCCCCCGGGCGAGCACCCCGTGAGCGGGGGCTGGGTGTGGTATGCGCGCGTTGAGCATGTTTTGGCCAGCCCCGAAGATACTAAGGCCCCTCCAGGGGGTCAGGAATACGACCACCACGCGCGTACCTTGCCGTAATTTGGCAATCGGCTCCTCGCGAGGCACTCTAGGGAAGGTCAGCAGGCTCCTCAGGAGGCTTAAAACCTCGCGACCCCGCAGTAGGCTCACCTCAGGAGAAGAGCGCCACTGCGACATCATGACCCACTCAATACCCGTAGAACCAAAGATAAGTCGCAATAATTACCTCGCCTGGGAGCCCGCAGGCTCGCTGGGGCACACTTTGGACCCCACTTCAAAAGCATTTCATCATTTCATACATCGTAAGGGCCCCCCTTCAAAAAATGCTCTCACGCCCCACAAAGATATGTCTGGAGTTTTTTTTCATACAGGTCAAAGTAAAGAAGAAACACAGGCCTAGCTAGATGCGCCATCTTCATCATCTCTGTCTGCGCTGCCCGCGCTATCATGATCATCCTCATCTTCGCTACCTGCACCGTGTTCTTCAGCCGTAATCACGACTGCATCATCCTTAGGAGCAAACTCTGCTACCAGGGCATCCACATGATCGTCCACCGAGCCGGCTAGGTTGTCCTGGATGACCACGGGCATGGGGGCTATCACGGTGTCGAAGTCGAAGTGAGGATCAAGGTTGAGGAGGTGGCTGAATACGCATAAGAATGCGCGCAGAAGAAGACCCTGGCTCCTCTCTTCGACAAGCTCGTGAGTCCTTGCGGCCTGATCCTCCACGCGGGTCACTATATCGGTGAAGAAGCAGAGGTGGCTGGCGTAGTCATCCTCGTGCAGGTGAGGAGCGCTCTCATCGCAAATGGCGCCCACTGCTCGGTTGGCTCTGACTCTGAGGGCCTGGAGCATCAAGGCAGGTTCACGCTGCATCGTCTGGCGGCGGTTCGCTTCGCTTGCAGTCTTCTCTACGGGGAACGTGACGTCCTCGATCTGCTACTGAAGGGAAGACAGGTGGGCGCGAGCAGAGGCCAAGGCGGACTCGAAGGAGGCACGAGCTTCCTTGGCGGCCCTCTCCCGCTTCTTCGCTGATTCCAGCTTCGTCTTTACGGTCGTGGTCCCACCCTCAATCTCGGCGTCCAGGAGCTCCAACTTCAGGCGATATTTTTCAGCAAGAAGCCGCGTGAACCCCCGCCACCTTCTGATTGACCTCCTGCTGGACCCTAGCCTCCCAGGTGGCAACGACGTCCTCAGCAGTGGCTGCCTGACGCTCCCTCACTTCCGGCCCTTCAAGCTCCATTCTGCGCTCCACAACGTCCAGCGCCAGTTCCACCTCGCGCTTCTGTATTTCTGCCTCATCAGGAGATGCTTTGCCTGGTGACGCAGCCAAGGCAACCCTACACGCTTCAATCCGCTACTCAAGGGCAGCGTTTGAAGCCTGGAGTTCCCGCTCGTGCTCCTCGGCCACCTCACGACGACGGTCGGTGGCCCTGGCCTCCTCCTGGGCATGGGCGAGAGCTGCACAAGAAATTGTAAGGGATCTCGCGGCGCTTGCGCTCGCTTGCTCATGCTGAAGGCGCCCAAGGTTGATGGCGATCTTCAGCTGGTGCCCCTCGCGCGCCAGGCGGAGATCCTCCGTATCCAAGCGGGCGTCGACGTCAGCAAGTTCTCCTCCAAGTCGAAGCAGCATACACATCGCCTGGCCAAAAAGCTTGTGGCGGATAGTGCTGCGCCTGTGCGCGAACTCCAGCATGCGGCTGGGCACTCCCTCCACACCGGGGGCTGTCAGAGGGGCGTGGAGCGTCTCGCGTGCCTCCGGCGGGGGACCGGGAGACGCGGTCCTACTGCTTGAAGATTAAGCCAGCGTCGAGGGCACCCAACCATCAGTAGTGGCTAACGGAGGGGCCCTTGGCGCGCCTCCTGCACCCCAGGCCAGGCCGCGAAGGAAGGATGTTGGAAGCTCAAGGCCGCGGTCCCCCAGCAGCACGCCAGCCGCTTGGATTGTCCCCATGCCTCGCGCAGGAGTCAAGCATGGGGGGCTTGGAGTCAGGAGCGGGCCAAGGGCCCCCGGAAGATGCCTCTCCTGAGGTCTCACCACCGCAGACGAAGGGATCCTACGGAGCCTTGGTCAGGGAAAGACGCAACACGCAAGAAGTCACTAGAATAAGGTACTTACTCGTCCACGGCTATGTACTTCCTCTGCTTCAGCGGCCGGTAGGCGTCACCATTGTAGCTCGGAGGCCCTTTCCTCTTGTGGAGTGCTTCAATATTCAAGCGAAGCCATCCGGGCTTCGGGGAGTGATCCTCAGCAGGTGGAGCACTCTGTGGGGCCCCTTGGGCAGAAGCCTCAGGAGAGCCAGGCGGCACCTGCCCGCTAGCCATTGCCTCGGGACCGCTCGCCCGAGTCTCGGTAGCGGTCGCCTCAAGGGCATTGGGTTGCGCTAGCCCCCCAGTGACTCCTTCAGGGGCCGTCGCTAGGACCTCAGGAGCATCTGCCTCTTGGGAAACCGACGGCACCTGCCCCCCGGTGGTCATCCCGGTGGCACCCTATGGTGTGCGCCCCCTGCTTCCACACTCGGGGCACGCGCCACGGGGTCGATGAGCAAGGGAGCCATGAGGACACGATTCTCGCGAGGCCCTTTAGGGCCTGCCGGGCGCAGCCCCCACTCGTCAAAGAGGGGCATCTACCTCACGAATTCCACCTTGTTCGAGCACTGGTACAGGAGGCAGCCCTCCCCCGGAAGTGCAGCTGGCTCTGGGTCGCCTGTCAGAAGCCCGAGCACCATGCCCAGCGTCTTGGAAGGAAGTGTAGGCACCTGGAACCTCATTGGGTCCTTGGTGCCGGTGAACGCCAACATTGGCGGGAATGGTGCTGGAGCGGGGCGATGTGCCACCGGATGAATTCCTGCACCACCATCGGCGCCGTCACCCCGAGCTTCTTCAGCCTAGTCAGCCAAGTCCAGAAACGGGCAAGCCGATAGTCGACAAGCTTCACGTGCCCCCAGCCGGAGCTGGGCACCGCTGGCGCCCGAGGGAGCAGGACCAGGGGGTTGCGCATGTCAGCGTCCATGAACAGCCATTGTTTCCAAAACCCCTCCGCATCTGGCGAGAGCTTGAAGTCAATCCTCGAGCCAGCCGTCATTGCTACAGCCTGGAAGGCCACACACCCTGAGCGCTAGTGGGCGTCAACTAGATGAAGCAAGAAATGATGGCGAAACAAGGCTACGGAAGGAGTGATGCCAACCATGGCTTCACAAAGGAAGGCAAAGACGGCGAGGAGGATGATGGATTGGGGGTTGAAGTGCAGCGCATGGATCTGGTAGTGCGAGATTATGGTGTTGAAGAAAGCGGAGAAAGGAGGAATCAGGCCCGCGAAGAGGGCGTGAAGATGGATAGGGATCTCGGTGACATCCATGTCAACCGCGTCCCGAGAGGCAGGCCAGGAAATCGTCGCCTTCCTCTCATTGGAATCAGTGGCAATAGGTGGCGTACCTTCGCCAACCCCACTCGACTGATCACCGTCGACTGCTCGAGAGCAGGTTCCAAGGCCGGCGGGGATTCAGCCGAAGCGCGGGACTTCCCCTTCTTCTTCCTCTGCCGCAGAGCCATGGCAGAAGCAAAAAGGAGGGAAACGCTGGCGCCGATTCTGCAAGAGGGGCTGTGAGTTCGGGGGAGAGAAGGAGCCAAGGCCAAGCGCGACAATCAATGGAGGCAGGCTGCACTGGCAACGGGCGGCCGCCAGGCCTGGCGGATTTTAAGGCGGCATGCGGAAGTAGAGATGCCCACGTCCCATCAATCGCCACGCGCCGCCCAAGGCCGCAGGCGGTTAGGGCCCATGCAGCTCCGCACCTGCCCTTTGGCTTCGCCTAGAAGCCAAGTCCGAGCGCGCCTTGGGCCCGGGGGCTACTGTCGGTGTTCTGGGAACGGGGGTACCCAGATTTGCCTACCCGCGGCCCGCCGCGTGGCTCCAACGACGGCCTGGTACGACCCATATTTGACATTGACAACTCAAGAACCTCGCGAGGGGCCAAGCCTCATGAGGCGGACGACACCAAGAACTCTAAAGGGATTGGCCTCCTCAGGTTGGCTCCCAAGGAGCAAAGATTTCTATTCAAGGCTCACCTCGTGAGGTTCGGGTGACATGAGCCATGACGATCGAGGCCAGGCGGCCGGGTGTTAGCAGGCGCGGTGTACCAGTTTCCTCATTGGTGCAAAGGAGGCAAGTAGCAGGCGCGGAGTCCCGAGGAAGCAGCCAAAGGTTTCCATTCCTGTGCAACAAGACCAGGACCGTCAGGACGGACGGACAGAGGTCATCGCCGAGACCACCGCGACGTCACGACCAGAGGCTGTTGCAGGCGAAGACTAGTTTAGTTAGGATAAGATGTACTAGTTGTCTCCCTTCAAATTTGGCCATTGTGGGATCCCTTCCCGCCTTCGTTCAGGAAGAGGACCAAGGCCACTATAAATAGGACCTAGCCACCACCATGGTCAAAGGAGGACGACAGATCAAATCGACCGCATCGACTCCACCCTTACCAGCTCACTTGATCTCAAGAACACACCTCCTGAGGTTGTTCTCCGTTATACTAGTTCATCCTCAACCCCTCAAGGCAAATCCACCACAAAGCAGGAGTAGGGTTTTAAACCGCAAGGTGGCCCGAACCTAGGTAAACTGTTGTGTCCCTTTCCTTCGAGCTCGACATGCTAGGCTGTGAGATTAGTGAGTAGGCAGACTGGGGAGGTTGAGATCTCCGCACGCACCCTAGAGTTTGAACCTCTGAAGGGTTTGCGGAACCCGAAATCCGACATAAGCTTAAACCCATGGATGAGGATTTGGATCTCAAGCATGCACTCCTTGTTCACCTGGACATGGCTTTAGTGCCAAAAGAGTTTGACACTTCTATTGTCAACTACAACATGTCACCTGGAAAATGGGACATTGAAAGACTATAGCAATGTGTGTGCAAGAAGAAGAAAGACTTAAAACCTCATATGGTGGTTCTCTGAACTATGTGAAGGATAATAAGAAAAAGAACTACAATCAAAGTGGCAAAGGTTGTCCTTCAAAGCCACATGGAAAAGCTCCCATGCACCATCAGCATCAACACAAGTCTTTTCTGTTGGACAAAGACACATGTCCCCATTGTAAGCAGACTGGGCACTACAAGAAAGATTGCCTTGTTTAGCTAAAGTCAATAATGGCAAAGAGAGGTAACAACATTGTTTCCTTTGTAAATGAATCCTTGTATACAGATTTTTTGAAATCTACTTGGTGGATTGACTCAGGTGCAACCGTTCATGTTGCAAATTCATTACAGGGATTCCGTTCAACGCAGACTATGCAAAGAAGCCAAAGATGCATTGAGGTTGCAAATGGAGTCCAAGCAGAAATTGATGTTGTCGACGACATCTCCCTGGGGTTAGCTGATGGATTCAAGCTTCTACTTAGAGATGTTTTATATGTTCCTTCATGTCATAGAAACTTGATTAGTGTTTCATGTTTGGACAAAGATCATTATGAATGTTATTTTGGACATGGCAAGTGTGCCATATGGTTTAATAATGCTTATGTGGGTGATGCTTTACTTCACAATGAGCTTTATTTATTATCACTGCATGAAAAGGTGTATTTTGCGTGTAATGTGATTGAGCATGTTTCCGTGTTGGACAAAGAACAAAGAAAAGAGAGAACTCATGACTCGTCGAAATTATGGCACTGTCGCTTGGGCCATATTTTGAGTGGGAGAATAGAAAGACTAGTTAAAAATGAAATTCTTCCTCCATTAGAGTTCTCAGGCATAGAGCAATGCATAGATTGCATTAAAGGAAAGTATGTAAAACAAATCAAAAAGGGTGCAAACCATAGCACAAGAACACTAGAAATCGTTCACATTGACATTTGTGGACCATTTCTGGTGAAAAGTGTGGATGGCTATGACTTGCTCATAACATTCACAGACGATTACTCCTGATATGGTTATATTTATCCAATCAAAGAAAGATCTGAAGCATTGGATAAATTTAAGATATTCAAAGCTGAAGTTGAAAATCGGCATGATAAAAGAATAAAGATAGTAAGATATGACCGTGGAGGGGAGTACTACGGTCGGCACACTCCATATGGACAAGTCCCTGGACCTTTTGCAAAGTTCTTATAGGAGACTGGCATAGTGGCCTAGTATTCAATGTCGTGCGAGCCTCAACAAAATGGAGTAGCTGAAAGGCGTAAGCGTACACTTATGGATATGGTGCGCAGTATGATGAGTTATTCCACCTTGCCACTGGGATTATGGATCGAGGCGCTTAAAACCACTATTCACATTCTCAATAGAGTACCAAGCAAGTCTGTTCCCAAAACACCATACAAGTTGTGGACAGGAAGAGTACTCTATGTACATCACTTGAGAGTCTGAGGCAAAAGTGTTTAATCCAAATATTGCGAAGTTAGACCCCAAAATAGTCCGTTGCCACTTCATTGGCTATCCTGATAGATCAAAACGTTTTTGTTTCTACTGTCCAGAGAGATACACAAAGTTTGTAGAAACAAGACACGTAGTCTTCTTAGAGGACGAAATGATGAGGGGGGCATGGTAGCTCAGAAAATTGATCTTGAGAAGAAGAGGGTACATGCAACTAATCCGATGTTTCAGGAGCCATTTTTCTCACTACCTGTTGTGCCTGGACCGACAATCCCTAAGGTTGCGGTGCAAGCACCTGTTGTAACTCCACCCATGACAACTATGGGAGAAGATCCAGAACCTGTCCGTCAGGAGCCGACTGAACCCATTGTTGAGCATGAAAGGGGGAAGCAGCAGCCAGTTTTAGAAGATGTGATGGCAGTTGAGGCACAGAATGAGCCTAGGAGTGAGGCCCTTAGAAGGTCTACAAGACCCAAAAGGTTAGCTATTTCTACTGATAATAAAGTTTATAACACATAAAAAGTTCATATGGAAGGTGATCCCACTTCATATGAAAAAGCCATGAGAAACCCCCACTCATCGAAGTGGCTGGAGGCAATGGAAGACGAGATGAAATCGATGAGTTCCAAAGATGTTTGGGACTTAGAGAATATTCCTAAAGGAGCCAAAACAATAGGCTGTAAATGGGTCTACAAAACTAAGTATGACTCTAAAGGGAATGTAGAAAATTATAAAGCACGACTTGTGGCAAAAGGATTTACACAAAGAGAAGGGATAGATTACAATGAGACATTTTCCCCAGTCTCATGTAAGGATTCCTTCAGAATCATAATGGCATTACTTGCACATTTTGATTTAGAGTTACATAAAATGGATGTAAAGACAACATTTCTGAACGGGGATTTAAAAGGAAAAGTTTACATGAAACAACCCAAGGGTTCTATCATGGAAGACAAGGAAGATATGGGATGCCGCCTGAAAAAATCCATTTATGGATTAAGGCAAGCCTCTAGACAGTGGTATCTAAAGTTTAATCAAACAATTAAAAGTTTTGGATTTAAAGAAAATGTTGAGGACGACTGCATTTATGCAAAGTTTAAAAATGGGAAATATATTTTCCTAATCTTGTATGTGGATGATATCTTGCTTGCTAGCAGTGATGTTAGTCTGCTGCAAGAAACAAAGAAGTTCCTGTCCTCAAATTTTGATATAGGAGATCTTGGTGAAGCATCATATGTTTTGGGCATACAAATTCACCGAGATAGGAAAAATGGAGTTTTAGGACTATCGCAGAAGGCATATTTAGAAAAGGTTCTTAAAAAGTATAATATGCATGCGAGTAAAGCCACACCTGCTCCTATAGTCAAGGGCGATAGTTTTGGGAAATTGCAATGTCCCAAGAACCAGTACGAGATCGATCAAATGAAAGCGGTACCATATGCTTCAACTATTGGAAGTTTACAGTATGCACATGAGTGCACTCACCCTGACTTAGCTTTTATCACCGGGGTACTCGGTAGATATCAAGAAAATCCATGCGCAGAGCACTGGAAGATGGTAAAGAAAGCATTGCGTTATGCGCAAGGCATAAAGGACCTCATGCTAACATATAGGAGATCTGATTCCCTAGAGATAAGAGGGTATTCAGACGCAGATTTTGTGGGAGACAAAGATGATACAAAATCCACATCTGGGTATGTGTTCACTCTCGTTGGAGGGGCTATTTCATGGATAAGCTTCAAACAGTCAATAAATGCATCGTCCACAATGTATGCAGAACTCATAGCATGTTATGAGGCCACGGGGCAGGCGATATGGTTAAAGAAATTTATACCCGACTTGAAAGTGTAGATTGTATTGACAAACCACTAAAGATGTACTATGACAACCAGCTCGCGGTATTCTATGCTCACAACAACAAGTCAAGTAATGCTACCAAAACAATAGAGATAAGGTACTATGTTGTGACAGATATAATTGAGGATCACACTATAAGTCTCGAGCATATAAGGACAAAGGATATGCTTGCGGATCCGCTAAAGAAAGGCTTACCACCCAATGTGTTCAAGGAACACTTAGCCGGCATGGGTTTAAGGGAAAGCCTATGATTCCTGGATCATGAGAGGCCCAAAAGGAACAGAATTTGTTTCAAAACAGATAAGTATGTTGTAGCTGTCTGATTCTATCGACAATTGATGAGTTGTGACGATGAAACGTGATCTATGTATTGATCTATGATGAGACGAGTAAAGTCAAAGGTATATGATTAAAAGTAAAAGTTGAGATCAAGGGGGAGAATGTTAGGTTGATCTCCTCCCGGTGGAGCCCAACGGCTCGACGGGCCCTTGACTCGCGCCCTGTCGGGGTCGCCCAACCAAACTCTAGTTGGTGGGCCCCTGTCACTGCGCTATATATATAAAGAGGTGGGGGAGCCGGACGCACATGATACTGTTGGGGAACATTGCATGGGAAACAAAAAATTTCCTACACACACCAAGATCAATCTAGGAGATGAACATCTACGAGAGGAAAGATTGCATCTACATACCCATGTAGATCGCTAAGCGGAAGCGTTAAGAAGCACGTTTGATGTAGTCAAATGTCTTCGTGATCCAATCATGATCTGTCCCGCGAACTCCGATCCAAGCGCCGAACGGACGGCACCTCCGCGTTAACCACACGTACGGCTTGATGACGCCTTCACCTTCTCGATCCAGCGAGCGATGGTGAAGTAGTAGCTCGAGTCCTTGATGTCTACTACACAACCTTCTTCTTTTAGACGTTGTTGGGCCTGCAGGTGCACAGGTTTGTAGGATAGTAGCAAATTTCCCTCAAGTGGATAACCTAAGGTTTATCAATCCGTGGGAGGCGTAGGACGAATATGGTCTCTCTCAAGCAACCCTGCAACCAAATAACAAAGAGTCTCTTGTGTCCCCAACACACCCAATACAATGATAAATTGTATAAGTGCACTAGTTCGGCGAAGAGATGGTGATACAAGTGCAATATGGATAGTAGATAAAGGTTTTTGTAATCTGAAAATATAAAAACAGCAAGGTAACTAATGATAAAAGTGAGTGTAAACGGTATTGCAATGATAGGAAACAAGGCATAAGGTTCATACTTTCACTAGTGCAAGTTCTCTCAACAATAATAACATAGATAGATCATATAACAATCCCTTAACATGCAACAAAGAGTCACTCCAAAGCCACTAATAGCGGAGAACAAGCGTAGAGATTATGGTAGGGTACGAAACCACCTCAAAGTTATTCTTTCGGATCAATCTATTCAAGAGTTCGTACTAGAATAACACCTTAAGACACAAATCAACCAAAACCCTAATGTCACCTAGATACTCCATTGGCACCTCAAGTATCCGTGGGCATGATTATACGACAAGTGTCACACAATCTCAAATTCATCCAACCAACACAAAGTACTTCAAAGAGTGCCCCAAAGTTTCTACCGGAGAGCCAAGAAAACATGTGCCAACCCCTATGCATTGGTTCATGGGAGGAACCCGCAAGTTGGTCACCAAAACATACATCAAGTGGCACGTGATATCCCATTATCACCACAGATAAACACGGCAAGACATACATCAAGTGTTCTCAAAGTAAAGACTCAATCCGATAAGATAACTTCAAGAGGGAAACTCAATTCATCACAAGAGAGTAGAGGGGGAGAAACATCATAAGATCCAACTATAATAGCAAAGCTCGAGATACATCAAGATCGTGCCATAGAGAGAACACGAGAGAGAGAGAGAGAGAGATCAAACACATAGCTACTGGTACATACCCTCATCCCCAAGGGTGAACTACTCCCTCCTCGTCATGGAGAGCGCTGGGATGATGAAGATGGCCACCGGTGATGGATTCCCCCTCCGGCAGGGTGCCGGAACGGGCTCCCGAGAGGTTTTTGGTGGCTATAGAGGCTTGTGGCGGCGGAACTCCCGATATATCTTGATATTCGATGGTTTTAGGGTACGTAGGCTTATATAGGCGAAAGAAGTCTGTCGGGAGGTGCTCGAGGGGCCCACGAGACAGGGGGGCGCACCCAGTAGGGGGGGCGCCCCCTATCTCCTGGCCTCCTTGAGGATGTTCTGATGTGAACTCCAAGTCTCTAGGATGATATTCTTCCCAAAAATAACGCTGCCGAAGGTTTCATTCCGTTTGGACTCCGTTTGATATTCCTTTTCTTCAAAATACTGAAACAGGCAATAAAACAACAATCTGTGCTGGGCCTCCGGTTAATAGGTTAGTCCCAAAAGTAATATAAAAGTGTATAATAAAGCCCGTAATCATTCAAAACAGATAATAAAATAGCATGAATGCTTCATAAATTATAGATACGTTGGAGACGTATCAGCATCCCCAAGCTTAATTGCTGCTCGTCCTCGAGTAGGTAAATGATAAAAGAAAGAATTTATGAAGTGTGAATGCTAGAAGGTGCACAAGTTTGATCAATGACAATTTCAATCACCTTTTCTAGCATGATAATATGTCATAATAGTAGTTCATCTCATAAAACTTCTCACGATAAAGTAACAAGCAATTCACATGTTAAAGCATAGACCATAAACTTTCTTGAAAACTGGCAAACTTCATTATCAGTCATCAAACAATTGCAATTCATCTTATTTTCAGGAATAACAAACTCCACATACTCAACTATCATATAGTCTTCTACAATTGCTAACACTCACGCAATACTAATGGTTATGGAGTTTCAATCGGACACTGAGAAAGATAGGGGCTTATAGTGTTGCCTCCCAACGTATTCACCTTTGGGTGATGTCAACAATAATAATTCATGCTAACTTACATCCAATTGGATATATATATCAGGATCACCCCAACACAAAGTGCTTGCCAAAGGATAAAATGAAAAAGGGAAAGGTGAAGATCACCTTGACTCTTGCATAAAAGAAAAGACATAAAGTAAAAGATAGGCCCTTCGCAGAGGGAAGTAGAGGTTGTCATGCGCTTTTAGGGTTGGATGCACAAAATCTTAATGCGAATGAACGTCACTTTATATTGCCACTTGTATATGGACCTTTATTATGCAGTCCATCGCTTTTATTGCTTCCATAACAAGATCGTATAAAGCTATTTTCTTCACACCAAAATATCATACATATTTAGAGAGCAATTTTTATTGCTTGCACCGATGACAACTTACTTGAAGGATCTTACTCAATCCATAGGTAGGTATGGTGGACTCTCATGGCAAAACTGGGTTTAAGGATATTTGGAAGCACAAGTAGTATCTCTACTTGGTGCAAGGAATTTGGCTAGCATGAGGGGGAAAGGCAAGCTCAACATGTTCGAATGATCCAAGACAATATACTTTAACTGAGATGTCGGAAAACATAAACCATTACGTTGTCTTCCTTGTCCAACATGAACTCTTTAGCATGTCATACTTAATGAGTGCTCCCAATTATAAAAGATGTCTAGGATAGTGTATTTATATATGAAATCTCTCTTCCTTCAATATTCTTTTATGAATTGTTCAAGTAACCAATACAATGCTTGCTAACCTTCAATAAATTTACAACCTCTACTTCTTAGATGTGAAGTCATTACTCCCCATGGGATAAGAAAATGAAACATATATAATTTCAGATTTATGACATTCAACTCTTCAACAATTTACTCATAGGATAAAAGTGAAGCACACGAGTAAATGACAAACTACTCCAAAAAGATATAAGTGAAGAACAATGAGTAGCTAAATAATTATGTAACTATATGAAGACTCTCTCTCATTTAAGAATTTCAGATCTTGATATTTTATTCAAACAGCAAGAAAAACAAAATAAAATGACATTGCAAGGATAGCACAACTCATGTGAAGAAGCAAAAAACTTAGGCTCAACCGATACTAACCAATAGTTGTTGAAGAAGAAAGGTGGGATGCCTAACGGGGCATCCCCAAGCTTAGATGCTTGAGACTTCTTGAAATATTATCTTGGGGTACCTTGGGCATCCCCAAGCTTGAGCTTTTGTGTCTCCTTAATTCCTCTCATATCATGATTTCTCTTTTTATCAAAAGCTTCATCCACACCGAACTCAACAAGAACTCGTGAGATAGGTTAGTATAAACCAATGCAAAACCTTATCATCTTCTACTGTAACAAATCACTAAAATTATTATTCAACATTGAATACTAAATGCCTCTGCATATTTAATACTCCTATCCTCAAATAGAATCATTAAACAAGCAAACATATACAAACAATGCAAACATAACAGCAATCTACCAAAACAGTACAGTCTGTAAAGAATGCAAGAGTATCAATACTTCCCTAACTCCAAAAATTATGAGATAAAATTACCACGCTGTAGAAGATTTATCAGAGCTCAATATGCAAAAAGTTTCAACATTATACCATTCTCTGACTTTTCTAGGGAATTTTTGCAACAGCGGTAAACTTTCTGTTTTTAAACAGCAACATGTATACTAGAAAAATAAACATGGTAAAGGCTATCCTTGACTTTTTTTATTGAAACTAAAGATGCAAAACATTAATATAAATAACAGAAATCAAATACTAACAAAAGAAAATAACGCTCCAAGCAAAACACATATCATGTGGTGAATAAAAATATAGCTCCAAGTAAAGTTACCGATGAACGAAGACGAAAGAGGGGATGCCTTCCGGGGCATCCCCAAGCTTAGGCTCTTAGTTTTCCTTGAATATTACCTTGGGATGACTTGGGAATCCCCAAGCTTAGGCTCTTGCCACTCCTTATTCCATAGTCCATCGAATCTTTACCCAAAACTTGAAAACTTCACAACACAAAACTCAACAGAAAACTCGTAAGCTCCGTTAGTATAAGAAAATAAAAACACCACTTAGGTACTGTAATGAACTCATTATAAATTCATATTGATGTAATATCTACTGTATTCCAACTTCTCTATGGTTTATACCACTTAATACTAGCCATAGATGCATCAAAATAAGCAAACAACACATAGAAAACATAATCTGTCAAAAACAGAATAGTCTGTAGTAATCTGTATCAAACGTATACTTCTGGAACTCCAAAAATCCTACCAAATTAAGAAGTCCTAAGCAATTTGTGTGCCAATCCGTAGAAAAAAGAATCAGATCCGAATCACGTTTCTGTGAATTAACAAAACTAATTTACTGGGTGCAAAAGTTTCTGATTTTCAGCAGGATCAACACAACTATCACCGTACGCCATCCTAAAGGTCTTACTTGGCACTTTATTGAAACAAAAGCTATAAAACATGATCACTAGAGTAGCATAATCATGTGTACACACAAAAACAGTAAGGATAAATGTAGATTATGAGAATTGCACGATATATTGATTGGGGTGCTGGTGCACACATATATAATACAAGGGAAGACCTCTACCTCAACTATACAAGACTAGGAGGTGGGCCACAACTCCAATACACGTGCAGTATAAAATACATACTCAACACCCCCTCGCAGTCGAAGCGTCGCCGGAGACACAGAGACTGGACCGAAACTCCTCGAAGACGGGAGTAGGCAATCCCTTAGTCATCACATCAGCAAACTGTTGCGTCGTCGGCACATGGAGAACCCGAACACGGCCAAGGGCAACCTGCTCGCGCACGAAGTGAATATCGAGCTCAATATGCTTCGTTCATCGATGGTGCACCGGGTTGGCGGAGAGGTAGACCGCGCTGACGTTATCGCAGTAGACAAGAGTAGCCTTGTGAACATCACAAAGCAACTCCTGGAGCAGCTGACGTATCCAAGAGCACTCGGCCACGGCGTTGTCCACGGCGCGATACTCTGCCTCGGTGCTGGAGCGGGAGACCGTGGGCTGCCTCTTCGATGACCAAGAGATCAACGAGGGCCGAAGGTAGACGCAGTAGCCTGACGTAGAGCGTCTCGTGTCGGGGCAACCAGCCCAATCAGCATCCGAGTAGGCCACAAGGTCGATGGAGGCGGAGGCCGTCAGGGTGAGTCCCAAGGACATGGTGCCGCGTATGTAACAGAGAATACGCTTCACCAGTGTCCAGTGAGAGTCATGCGGGGCGTGCATATGGAGGCACACCTGCTGAACAGCGTACTGCAGGTCGGGGCGAGTCAGCGTCAAGTACTGTAAAGCACCGATAATAGAGCGATAAAACGCTCCATCAGACGCGAGAGACCCCTCCAGAGCAGAGACCTTCACCTTTGTGTCGACGGGGGTGGGCGCCGGCTTGCAGTTAAGCATACCGGCACACTCAAGGAGCTCATGGGCGTACTTCTGCAGATGCAGAAAGAAACCATCAACCCGACGGATCACCTCGATGCCGAGAAAGTAGTGCAGGGGCCCCAAGTCCTTGAGGGCGAACTCATCACGAAGACGAGCAGTCAGCCGCTGAAGGAGATCGGGGGTGGACGCCGTGAGGATGATGTCGTTGACGTAGAGCAGTAGATATGCAGTGTCAGCTCCCTGATGATACACAAAGGGTGAGGCATCGGAGCGAGTGGACCGAAAGCCCAGAGACTGCAGGAAGGCTGCGATACGCTGGTACCAAGCCCGAGGCGCCTGCTTCAACCCGTACAGGGAGCGGGAGAGCAAGCACATGAAGTCGGGGTGCTCGGCGTTGACGAAACCAGTAGGCTGCTCACAGAACACCTGCTCGGCGAGATGACCGTGCAAGAAGGCGTTGGAAATGTCCAACTGATGCACAGGCCAAGCGCGCGAGACGGCCAGCTGAAGGACGGCACGGATCGTGCCCGGTTTCACAACCGGGGCGAAGGTGTTGGTGAAGTCCACGCCTGCGCGCTGCCGAAAACCACGAACCACCCATCGGGCCTTGTAGCGCTCGAGAGAACCGTCCGGGCGAGTCTTGTGGCGAAACACCCACTTGCTAGAGATGATGTTGGCACGAAGGGGTCGCGGAACAAGTTGCCACGTGCGGTTGCACTGTAAGGCGTCGAACTCCTCCTGCATCGCAGCTAGCCAGTGGGGATCCCGAAGGGCAGCGCGAGCGGAGGTGGGGACGGGTGATGGCGTCGACGTCGAGGCGGTGCACACATACTCGTTGGTGGAGTAGCGCGTGCTGGGCCGAAGCACTCCTGCTCGGGCACGGGTAGTCACGCCAAGTGGCGGGGCAGCAGGGCCGGCGGGTGCCGCGGCGGTGGGGTCCACGTCAGTGGGGGATGCGACAGTGGGGGCCGCGGCGGTGGCGGGGGCCGCGGCGGCAGCAGTGGCGGCCGAGCCGGCAGCGGAAGAGGCGACGGGCGAGGGTGACGTCGAGCCCGTCGCGGGATGGGCGGGCGGGGTGCCGGGCTCAACCTCGTATGAGGGAGACGGGGACACGGGGACCCGCTCGGACTCGACCTCGGGGGAGGGAGTCACGAAGCCAGGTGGTGGCGACAGAGGGCGTCGTGCCGAGGAAGGGGGCGCCAGGGGCTGCCGCCGCGCATCGCTCCACGAAGGGGGCGCGGGGGCCGGCACCGAAGGGGCTGAAGGCGGAGGAACCTGAAAAAAGGGAACACCGTCTCGACAAAGTACACATGCCTCGAGGTGTACACACGATGAGTGACAGGATCATAGCACCGGTAACCTTTGGTGTTAGGAGGGTAGCCAAGGAAGACGCATGGGACAGATCGTGGTGCGAGCTTGTGTGGCATGGTGGATGCGGTGCTAGGATAACAGAGACATCCGAAGATGCGTAGACCATCATAGGACGGTGGTGTGCCGAAGAGAAGGTGGTGAGGGGCGTAGTTCCACCGAGGGCGACACGGACGAATGTTAACTAAGAGAGTGGCGGTAGCAAGGGCATCGGGCCAAAACCGAGCAAGCACGTTAGAGTGAAAGAGTAACGTGCGAACACAGTCATTAAGAGTGCGGAGAATGCGCTCGGCGCGGCCGTTCTGCTGGGAAGTGTAGGGGCAAGTCAGAGGGAAGGTGGTGCCGTGAGAGGCGAGAAGTGTGCGAAAAGCGACGTTGTCAAACTCTTTTCCATTATCAGTTTGGAGTGCGAGTATGGGGCGACCGAACTGGGTGGTGACATAGGAATAAAAGGCGGTGAGTGTGGCTAAAGCATCGGATTTACGATGAAGGGGAAAAGTCCACACATAATGAGAATAATCATCTAAAATCACCAAGTAGTATAGATAGCCCGTGTTACTCGCGACGGGAGATTTCCAAACATCACTATGAAGTAATTGAAATGGAAAAGTGGAGACGGAAGAAGACGCACTAAAGGGAAGACGAACGTGCTTGCCTAAGCGACAAGCCTCACAGGAGTGCTCGTCGAGCTTATCACATGAGAAAGAGAAACTCCTAAGAATTTGACGTAAGACAGTGTGGTTGGGGTGACCCAAGCGAGCATGACAAAGGTCAACGCCGGCGGCAAGGGTAACGGGTGTGGATGTGGAGGCACCGGCGTGCACGGGGTAGAGCTCATCGGGACTGTCACAACGGTGAAGGACCATCCGGGTACGGGCGTCTTTCACAGAAAAGCCGACACCATCAAATTCAACAGTAAGTGGGTTCTCACGTGTAAGAGGACGAACGGAAACTAGGTTCGTGACTAAATCTGGTGAAACAAGAACATTAGACATAGTGATGGGTGTGGAAGTGGAGGGAAAGCTAGTGCTACCGATATGAGTAATAGGTAAGGAGGAGCCATTGCCGACGGTGATACGAGTGGGTGTGTAGACGGGAGTGGAGGAGGTTAGGTTACCGGGATGAGCTGCCAAGTGTGCAGTAGCACCTGAGTCCATGTACCAGTCGCCTCCACCGACAGAGCTACTCGGTGACGGCGCAGAGTGTTGGGTGGAGAGGAGGGCGGGGTCCCGTAGCACAGGTACCGGCGGCGGCGGAAGGCCCCCGTAGGGCGGCGCCGGGATGGGCAGGCCATAACCACCGAGAGGCAGCGGCGGAAGGCCCCCGTAGGGCGGCGCCGGGACGGGCGGGCCATAACCACTGAGAGGCAGCGATGCAAGGAGGGTGCCGTAGCCGGCGCCAGTCGGCTGGAAGGGCGCGCCGATGAACGCCGGGTGGCCAGCGGGGAGAGCCGGCTGATAG
>NC_041393.1:246371087-246449587 GCF_002162155.2 Triticum dicoccoides
AGGCGCTGCGCGGCGGCGACGGTGGTGGGGAGCGGCGGTGGCGGCACGCGCGGAAAGGCGCTGCACGGCGGCTGCGGCGGCAGTGAGGAGCGGCGGCGGCGCGAAGACGCAGCGGCGGCAGCAAGAAGGGACGCAGCAGAGCAGCTTCACGAGATGGCGACGCGCGCGGCTGGAGTTTGGAGCGATGGATCGGGTCTAGCTACGTGCATGCATTGAGGCTTGCTACGTGCAAGCTATGGATCGGGGTTAGCTAGCTACACGCGCGGCTGGCGGTGTTGCGATGGATCGGCTGCTAGCGATGCGCGGGGGTGGGAGTTTGGAGCGGCGGCCGGCGTGGAGGAGACGCGCGGCGGCGGCGGCAGTGCGGAAGCGAGAACGAAACCTAAAAAACTGATACCATGTAGATTATGAGAATTGCACGATATATTGATTGGGGTGCTGGTGCACACATATATAATACAAGGGAACACCTCTACCTCAACTATACAAGACTAGGAGGTGGGCCACAACTCCAATACACGTGCAGTATAAAATACATACTCAATAATAAATATAGGGTTGTCTCCCAACAAGCGCTTTTCTTTAATGCCTTTCTAGCTAGGCATGATGATGGCAAGGATGCTCACATAAAAGACAAGAATTGAAACATAACGGGAGCATCATGAAGCATATGACTAGCACATTTAAGTCTAACCCACTTCCTATGCATAGGGATTTTGTGAGCAAACAACTTATGGGAACAATAATCAACTAGCACAGGGAGGCAAAACAAGCATAGCTTCAAGATTTTAAGCACATAGGGAGGAAACTTGATATTATTGCAATTCCTACAAGCATATATTCCTCCCTCATAATAATTTTCAGTAGCATCATGAATAAATTCAACAATATAACCAGCACCTAAAGCATTCTTTTCATGATCTATAAGCATAGAAAATTTCTTCTTATTCGGAATGGTAGTGGGAGCAAACTCAACAAAATAATTATCATGTGAGGCATAATCCAATTGAAAACTAAAATCATGATGACAAGTTTCATGGTTATCATTATTCTTAATAGCATACAAGTCATCACAATAATCATCATAGATAGCAACTTTGTTCTCATAATCAATTGGAACCTCTTCCTAAATAGTGGAATCATCACTAAATAAAGTTGACACTCTTCCAAATCCACTTTCATGTTCATCACAATAAGATTCAACATCCTTCAAAATAGTGGGATTACTACTTCCTAAAGTTGACACTCTTCCAAACCCACTTTCATCAATATAATCATCATAAGTAGGAGGCATGCTTTCATCATAATAAATATTCTCATCAAAACTTGGGGGACTAAACATATCATATTCATCAAACATAGCTTCCCCAAGCTTGTGGCTTTGCATATCATTAGCATCATGGATATTCAAGGAATTCATACTAACAACATTGCAATCGTGCTCATCATTCAAAGATTTATTACCAAGCATTTTAATGCATTCTTCTTCTAGCAATTGAGCACAATTTTCTTTTCCATCATACTCACGAAAGATATTAAAAAGATGAAGCGTATGAGACAAACTTATCTCCATTTTTTTGTAGTTTTCTTTTATAGACTAAACTACCGATAAAACAAGAATAAAAAGATTCGATTGCAAGATCTAAAGATATACCTTCAAGAACTCACCTCCCTGGCAACGGCGCCAGAAAAGAGCTTAGTTGACGGGGTGTGAGTGCCGCTTACCTAGCCTCCCCGGCAACGGCACCAGAAAAGAGCTTGATGTCTACTACACAACCTTCTTCTTGTAGACGTTGGTGGGCCTGCAAGTGCACATGTTTGTAGGACAGTAGCAAATTTCCCTCAAGTGGATGACCTAAGGTTTATCAATCCATGGGAGGCATAGGATGAAGATGGTCTCTCTCAAGCAACCCTGCAACCAAATAACAAAGAGTCTCTTGTGTCCCCAACACACCCAATACAATGATAAATTGTATAAGTGCACTAGTTCGGTGAAGAGATGGTGATACAAGTGCAATATGGATAGTGGATAAAGGTTTTTGTAATATTAAAATATAAAAACAGCAAGGTAACTAATGATAAAAGTGAGTGTAAACAGTATTGCAATGATAGGAAACAAGGAATAGGGTTCATACTTTCACTAGTGCAAGTTCTCTCAACAATAATAACATAGATAGATCATATAAAAATCCCTTAACATGCAACAAAGAGTCACTCCAAAGCCACTAATAGCAGAGAACAAGCGTATAGATTATGGTAGGGTATGAAACCACCTCAAAGTTATTCTTTCGGATCAATCTATTCAAGAGTTCGTACTAGAGTACACCTTAAGACACAAATCAACCAAAACCCTAATGTCACCTAGATACTCCATTGGCACCTCAAGTATCCGTGGGCATGATTATACGACAAGTGTCACACAATCTCAAATTCATCCAACCAACACAAAGTACTTCAAAGAGTGCCCCAAAGTTTCTACTGGGGAGTCAAGAAAACGTGTGCCAACCCCTATGCATAGGTTCATGGGCGGAACCCGCAAGTTGGTCACCAAAACATACATCAAGTGGCACGTGATATCCCATTGTCACCACAGATAAACACGGCAAGACATACATCAAGTGTTCTCAAAGTAAAGGCTCAATCCGATAAGATAACTTCAAGAGGGAAACTCAATTCATCACAAGAGAGTAGAGGGGGAGAAACATCATAAGATCCAACTATAGTAGCAAAGCTCGCGATACATCAAGATCGTGCCATAGAGAGAACACGAGAGAGAGAGAGAGAGAGATCAAACACATAGCTACTGGTACATACCCTCAACCCCGAGGGTGAACTACTCCCTCCTCGTCATGGAGAGCGCCGAGATGATGAAGATGGCCACCGGTGATGGATTCCCCCTCCGGCACGATGCCGGAACGGGCTCCCGAGAGGTTTTTGGTGGCTACAGAGGTTTGCGACGGCGGAACTCCCGATCTATCTTGATATTCGATGGTTTTAGGGTACGTAGGCTTATATAGGCGAAAGAAGTCCGTCGGGAGGTGCTCGAGGGGCCCACGAGACAGGGGGGCGCGCCCAGTAGGGGGCACCCCCGTATCTCTTGGCCTCCTTGAGGATCTTCTGACGTGAACTCCAAGTGTCCAGGATGATATTCTTCCCAAAAATAATGCTGCCGAAGGTTTCATTCTGTTTGGACTCCGTTTGATATTCCTTTTCTTCAAAATACTGAAAGAGGCAATAAAACAGCAATATGGGCTGGGCCTCCGGTTAATAGGTTAGTCCCAAAAGTAATATAAAAGTGTATAATAAATCTTGTAATCATTCAAAACAGATAATAAAATAGCATGCATGCTTCATAAATTATAGGTACGTTGGAGACGTATCAGTCCTCCAGCAGCACGACGGCGTGGTGGCAGTGGTGGTGGAGAAATGTCGGCAGGGCTTTGCCAAGCCAAGTTGGAGAAGAAGGAGGACTAGGAGAGAGAGGAAGGGAAGCACCATGGCGTACATCTGTATCCAAAAGGTATGGCTACCCTCCCTCTTCTCATCTATATATATATATATATATATATATATATATATATATATAGGGGGAAGGGGGAGAGGAGGGGCGCCCTAGATCCCATCTAGGAGTGGCGCCCAAGGCAGATGGGGCCGCCCCCCTAGGGAAACCCTAGGGTGGCTTGCCCTCCAAGCCAGGTGGAGGCTTGCCTCCCAAGCCAAGTGGAGGTAATCCAAGATGGGGCGCCCCACCTCTCCTGGTTACATGAGATGGGGTGAGAGGGGCGCTCAGCCCCTTAGTGGGCTGGTTTCCCCCCCTCCCCTTGGCCCATGAGGTCCCCCAACACTTGTCGGGACCCCCCGAAACCCCTTTCTGTCATGATGGTCATCACCCGGTACCCCCGGAACAATTCCGGACTCCAATACCCTTCATCTAATATATCGATCTTCACCTCCGTACCATTCTGGAGCTCCTCGTAACGTCCGAGATCTCATCCGAGACTTCAAACAACCTTCGCTAACCACCATAATGACTCAACTATACTTATATCGTCACCAAACGTTAAGTGTGTAGACCTTGCGGGTTCGAGAACTATGCAGACATGACCGAGACACCTCTATGGTCAATAACCAATAGCGGGACCTGGATGACCATATTGGTTCCTACATATTCTACGAAGATCTTATCTGTCAAACCTCGATGTAAAGGATTTAGCTAATCCCGTATGTAGTTCCCTTTATCTACCGGCATGTTACTTGCCCAAGAATTGATCGTCGATATCTCCATACCTAGTTCAACCTCATTACTGGCAAGTCTCTTTACTCATTCTATAATATAAGATCCCGTGGCTAACTCATTAGTCACATTGCTTGCAAGCTTACTATGATGTTGTATTACCGAGTGGGCCCTGGGATACCTCTCCGTCATACGGAGTGACAAATCCCAGTCTTGATCCATGCCAACTCAATAGACACCCTCGGAGATACCTGTAGAGCACTTTTATAGCCACCCATTTACGTTGCGATGTTTGGTACACACAAGGCACTCCTCCGGTGTTAGTGAGTTGCATGATCTCATGGTCATAGGAACATATACTTGACATGCAGTAAACGATAGCAATAAACTTGACATGATCACATGCTACGCTTATAGTTTGGGTCTTGTCCATCACATCATTCTCTTAATGATGTGATCCCGTTATCAAATGACAACTCATGTCCATGGCTAGGAAACCATAGACATCTTTGATCAATGAGCTAGTCTGGTAGAGGCTTACTAGGGACATGTTGTTGTCTATGTATCCACACATGTATTTGAGTTTCCGATCAATACAATTCTAGCATGGATAATAAACGATAATCATGAACATGGAAATATAATAATAACCAATTTATTATTGCCTCTAGGGCATATTTCCAACAAATACGAGGTTCACCATGCGCCGCAGCCCCCCACCTGCATCCCTTCCGATCTAAGGTTAGCTCACAAGCGAAGGGAAGCTCCACCGACGCCGCCATCACTTCGTGTGCGCGCGCGTGCACACACACACACAGTGCCATCACCGGCCACTCTCCACCATGGCCTCTAGCTCGAGCTCCTCGAGCCAAGCAGAAGGTAGAACTACCATCAATCTCTAGCCTACTCCGATCCACTGATTCTATCATGTAGCAGCTCGCACACTCCTCGAGCGGCGCCCGCGTGGCGTGGCATGGCATGGGCGGCGAAGGAAATGAATACAGCCGAGTTGAACAACAATCATGCATTGGTTTGGAGCTGGTACTAGTAGTACTCATGGAAGGGGGTTATCCGAGGGTTGGTGATGGAGTTAGACGTCTCGGGGTGGGGGATGCCGGCTGGTGGGGTCAGGCCCGTTGGATCTTCTATGCAGTTCCTGCTAGCTTAGCTGTCAATCCAGGTTGATGCGTTTAGAGTGGAAGTATGGATAGTTCGTCTCCAAAGCTGGTCTTCAAAACGGACATTGTGCTCTATGGCAAACCGTGATACAAAAACCGTCCATCCAACTCTTACACTAAAACATTTGTCACTATTTTTTCCCTGAGTCCGTGAGCTCAAAATAATACCATATCTAATCTTTGGTGATTGGAAATATTCAAACTCGAGAGCACTCCTAATTTAAATATTATAATCCAACTAAGTTTTCAAATAAATAGTTTAAATTTGAATTCAACTCACGCATATGTTTTGATTGTCCTTTTTAACAGCCCATGGATGCCTATTCAAATCTTCCTTGGGCTGCTCATGATTTGCTCGATGCCGAATGTGTTGATGCATTTGAACAAACTCATCAAAGTGGCTGGATTCTGACGTGAAGTTGGATAGAATCACCCATGTTCTCAAATTCCAGACCCTCGATGGTATATTCACCCTCATGGTCCACAATCATGTTGTGCATGATCACACAGTATGTCATCACCTCCCACAAGATCTCCGGATCCCATTATTTAGCGGGTCCATGAACAACTAATGGGCTTGAGACACTCCAAATGCCCTCTCCACATCCGTTCAAACTCCTTGTCTTTGGTCAAAGTGAGATCTTTTCTAACCAACTGGCTCAGAGATGGTCTCGATGAAGGTAGCCCGCGAAGGATATATACCACCAGATAGTAGTCCATGTTGTACTGATGCACATTGACAGTATAGTTGCAAGGAGGACTGTCGGTGTCAAAACCGGCGGATCTCGGGTAGGGGGTCCCGAACTGTGCGTCTAGGCAGATGGTAATAGGAGACAAGGGACGCGATGTTTTTACCCAGGTTCGGGCCCTCTTGGTGGAGGTAAAACCCTACTCCTGCTTGATTAATATTGATGATATGGGTAGTACAAGAGTAGATCTACCACGAGATCCAGGAGGCTAAACCCTAGAAGCTAGCCTATGGTATGATTGTTGTTCATCCTACGGACTAAAACCCTCCGGTTTATATAGACACCGGAGAGGGCTAGGGTTACACAGAGTCGGTTAAAATGGTAGGAGATCTACATATCTGTATCGCCAAGCTTGCCTTCCACGCCAAGGAAAGTCCCATCCGGACACGGGACGGGGTCTTCAATCTTGTATCTTCATAGTCTTGGAGTCCGGCCGACGGTGATAGTTCGGCTATCCGGACACCCCCTAGTCCAGGACTCCCTCAGTAGCCCCTGAACCAGGCTTCAATGACGAGGAGTCCGACGCACATATTGTCTTCGGCATTGCAAGGCGGGTTCCTCCTCTGAATAATTCATAGAAGATTGTGAACACCAGGATAGTGTCCGGCTCTGCAAAATAAGCTCCACATACCACCGTAGAGAGAATAATATTTACACAAGTTCAATCTGCTGATGTATTTCATGGCATGATGTCACACCACGGCCAAGCCCTTATTCAAATTGTTTTTATTGTTCCACCTCAGCGCGTTTAGCGAAGCGGTTTCCTTGGCACGTCTTGTCGAAGCAGAGATCGTGTCCCCTTATTCCAGGATTCTCATCAATACGGGTGTGGGTAACCCAACTGCGCCCGTTGGCATGCCCCCTCTATCGAGGGCGAGTCCTAAACGGCCACGGGGAGGGCTCTTGGTATTCAACCTCTTTATAATGAGACCAAGGCCTGCTCCTTTCTTTCAATCTCAATCGAATCCACCCCTCGCCTCGAGTTCCAACACCCAAAGCTCCAGATTCAGGCGCTTCGGACCTTCGAAAATGTCTGGCTCCGACCTGCAAGGCTGGTGGATGCCTTCTTCCGTCACGGAAAAAGACGTGCTAAAGCTGAGAGACGCCAGGTATCTAACCGGCGAGATTTCACATAGGCTGCCTGCCTAAGGGCAGGTCATTCCTACTCCCGGCCTGGTGAGAGCGTGGTGTTCGTGTCTCACTTCCGTCGGGGTTTAGGCTTCCCGATGGACCCCTTTGTGAGGGGGCTCATGTTTTATTATGGGCTAGAATTCCACGACATGGATCCGGAGTCCATCCTCCACATCTCATCGTTTATTGTTGTATGTGAAGCCTTCCTCCGCACTACCCCTCACTTCAGACTGTGGCTCAAGACCTTCAATGTGGAGCCGAAGATGATCGAGGGGCAGCAGGCAGAGTGCGGAGGGGCTATTATAAGCAAGAGTGCTGAAGCCCCCTAGCCCGAGGGCTTTTTTCAAGAGGAGCTTGGTTTGTGGCAACAGGAGTGGTTCTACATCACCGCTCCCAGGGGCACCAGATGGGTGGCGCCGCCTGCCTTTCGCTCGGGCCCTCCACAACGGCTGGCGTCATGGGTCAACAAAGGGCTTGACTGGGGGCCTTCCAAGGACGTGCCACTGCTGCAGGGACGTATTCGAGACCTCCAAGAGAGGGAGATCAATCTGGTTTGTAGTGGCGCAGGTCATGCTGATTCGGCGCCTTCTGCCCTGCAAACGTCGCCCCCTCCGCCTGTGAGAATTCAATCCGGAGGGACCACGAGCTCTCCAACACTTCATGGGTGCGACGCCCGTGGAGATGTATAAGCTGTTCTTCGGATCACAAGAGATGTGTCCGGACTTGACCGAGGACGCAGGTCTGAGCTGCAATCGCCCGGATACTCAAGTAAGTAGTCCTGTGCCCGAACACGCTGTCCGTACATTTATCATAAACTTGCGCTTTAAAGAGCTGTCCCTCGAACAAGAATGGATAGCAAAAGCAAGGCTAATAAGGTGTCCGGCCCCCCTCCCTGAGACCACGCCGGATCCTGTGTTAACCAAGATGCTGGAGGCTGCGCCTTTAGAAGAGGGCGAAGGGGGGAACAGGAAAGCTACTGCCTCCGCTAAGGAGGCTCTCAAGAAAGGGGTGATCGGGAATCCCTCCCTCCAGGGGGGGAAGAGGACCGCTTCTGAAGATCCGGAGGCCAAGGCCTCAAAGCGGGGGAAGAAATCTTCACCAGAGGGTCCTGCGCCGGGAGAAGCCCCGGCCGCACTATTTCCCCAAGGAAATCAGCCCTCTAGCGAGCCGTAAGTATAAAAGGGAGTTTTGTAATAAGGGACATCCCTATTTTTATTTCTGAAGATAAACGGAGTTTTTACCTTGTAGTTTGGATCTTAGCCCTTCTCAGCAGAGCTCATCTTCGGGGAATCTTCATCCGGAGATGATGGAGAGTGAAACGCCTCCGTCTGCCGCACCGTCAGGTGGGGCGGACGACCCTGAGGTGTCGTCGCGGAGGGTTTCCCCGAGTCCGGCGGGGCCGGACGGTTCGGCACCAACTAGTGTACGTTCGGACGAGCTGAAGGATCTTCTCGGGCGAGCGTCTATCTCCGAAGATCACCATGTGTTAATGGGTACGGTGATTGAAAGGATTTCATCCACTGAGAGCGGATTGCATGAAGCCGTCAGAAGTTTACTGACGGGGTTTGAGGTACGTGAAAATAATATACCTTCTGACAGTTTTGCATATAGAATGCGCCCTGTATAGGTAGTAGCCCCTGAGACTCGGTATGGTGTCAAAGGTGACGGCGTGCCGAGGATCATAATCTCAGTTGTAAAATGTCACCTTTCCTATATAGGTGGCGAAGCGTTCATTTGCTAGCCGGACTGATGGATTTGCCGAACTGAAGCGGCAACTTGACGTTGCGGATGCGGACATCACGCTAGTCAATAAGTGACTTGACGAGTCACAAGGTAAGCGGCCTCTCCGCGGACACCTAGTAAGGGAGCTTGACGCCCATGCCTTACAATATGTATGCTTAATGTAGATGGTGCTGCTGCTATGGAGGACCTTCGGGCGGAGCTCGCCCGAGCCAAGGAGCAAGCCAAAAAAAGTAATGCGGCTGCCTTGAAGGCGGCCGAAGAGCTAAAGGCCGAACAGGCCGCTCACTGCCGAAGCAGGGGGAGATGGCCGAAATGGCCGTGAAGCTGAAGAATGCTACGACCGCTGCGAGTTTCTTGAAAGAGAACGCCGAGCGGAGCAAGAGGGCCTGAAGAAGGCCACCGCCGAAGCCAAGGATGCCCACTCCGCGATGCAAGCTATAAAGGAGGAGCTACGTCAAGACGGGGATATCGCGGCTGGAAAGCCCTTTCTGCTGCGGATGAAGTTCACGGATCCGAAGTATGCTCAGTTGGGCCAGCTGTGGGGTGCGGAGGATGCTCATCTGGATTTGGCGGCGAGTGCCGCAGACGCGGTTGCACACGTCCGAGGCCAAAAGGATCATGGATTGTAAGAGCTTTTTTGGTCGCAGTTCCATAGTCCAGAGCGTCCACTTCCATTGACCGATCGGTTGGCCGAATGGGCTGAGCTGAACAGGTTGTCCGGTCTTGCCATGAAGGATGTCATGACTCATTTGTGGCCGAAAAGGCCCGAGCCGAAGAGTTATTTTGGCTTGGTGCAGCAGTTCCTTGATGCGGTGCCGCATATCGAGGCGATGAAACGGTCGGCATGCATAGAGGGTGCACGGATGGCTCTTGCCCGTGTCAAAACATACTGGGCAGAGATGAAAGCCACCCGATGTTGCATCCCAGGATTCGGGCAGAAGCCGAGTACCTGCCGAGCACTATTTTGAGGAAGTCCTGCAGGGCGCTCGTTTAATAGAGACGCAGTGCTCGAAAAATGTTATGTTCAAATGACATGTATGATTTGTGAAACCATATTTCAAATATAATATAATGGCTTTTTATACTTGTGCGTTCAAGTGTTGAAATACCTCCTGTGTGGTCGTTAATGTATATGTGTATATAACCTGAAAGATGGCAGTCTTCGGCTTCAGCCCCCACGCACATAGTGCGGGGGTGTTTGCTAAAAAAAGTGCATTTTCACACTTAATCCAACATCTTGGTCCTGTGAAGGAGGGAATAGCGTAGCAAACTAGGCAACCGGACTATAATGCTTCATCACTTTCACTTAGCCATAGGAGTTCGATGGTGGGGCTACTAT
Source organism: Triticum dicoccoides (assembly GCF_002162155.2). Taxonomy (NCBI): domain Eukaryota; kingdom Viridiplantae; phylum Streptophyta; class Magnoliopsida; order Poales; family Poaceae; genus Triticum; species Triticum dicoccoides. The sequence continues at coordinate 246,381,462 of NC_041393.1, forward strand.
ATAGCCCCTGGGGGCACCGCGCTCTCCGAATTCGGGGCGTGTATGTGCCTGACCGGGAAACGGTCCTTCGTTAAAGCGGAGGAATTCTAAACATTCTGGTGGTCGATCGAGTGGTTGACCAGTCTCTCGCTATATCATGACAGTCAGGCTTTCTCTACTGATGTGCTCACCTGGACGAATCAGGGCACAATCGCAGTAGTTCTCCTGGTGCCGCGTTAGCCGATAGAGCGAAACGTAAGGCAGCAAAACACAGGAGCCGGGCAAACCCAACATTTGACCAAAGACATGATTCGGAGCTGATGCATATAAGGCCTAACTCGAGACGCCGAACACTCCCTAAGGTATTCGGTCTTTATGAAAAACGGGCAGGACAATGCTCTAAGCCCCTAATGTCCAGGTACGCGCAAAAATTTCTGGCACGGCCGATGCCAAAACGCCAGCCTCCTCCTCGGTTATAATGAGAAACCGGGGGATGTGTATCAACAAGAGATAGTAAGAAAGGTTTACGTAGGGTCTTAATCTAAAAAGAATCCTTGCAACGGGTCCCTACTGCACGTCTGCGCCTGTGTCTCCCTTGTGCCGTATCCTGGACGGGTATCGCACGGTGTTCATCTGTAAAAGAGAAGAACTTAGTTGGAACAAAAAAAAGGATCGTGCGAAAAATGTATAAACAGAGTATAATTCAAAAAATGAATAAAATTGAGCTTTATTGTCTCTTATTGCACATGCGTGCAGCCCCTTGTAAGGGGGACGCGGCTAGTAAGCCCCTTGTTTGTTTATGCCGAACTCGCCTAACCGTGTCCGGGATCTGAATGATCTGTTTAGGTGCTTTGATCAGCAAAGCCGGATTGTTGTGTGGCTGTCAAGGCAGTCTCACTTTCTTCCGTATTCAAGGAACACTCGAAGTTTCCCTTTAATGAGATGATGCCGCGTGGACCGGGCATTTTAAGTGTAAGAGATGCATAGTGCGGTATTGCGTTAAAGCGGGTGAAAGCTTCGCGTCCCAATAGTGCTTGATAGCTACTTTTAAAAGGGGCGATGTGGAAGACTAACTTTTCGCGAAGGAAGTTATCGGATGAGCCGAACACAACTTCTAGTGGTAGAGAGCCCGTACAATGGGCATATGGGCCTGGCATCACTCCTTTAAAGGAAGTGTTGCTATGGCGTATTTTGGTTGGGTCTATCCCCATTCTGTGGATTGTATCCTGATATAGCAGGTTTAGATCACTGTTGCCGTCCATTAGGACTTGTGTAAGTTGTAGTCCGTCGATTATAGGATTTAATATCAGAGCAGTCCATCCTGCGTTCCGGATACTTCTGGAGTAATCCTGATGGTCGAAAGTGATTGGTTTTGACATCCAGTGTTGGGACTCCGCTGGGGTGGACCGTGCGGCGCGTATTTTAGCGGGCGCCGCTCTATTTTTTCCTGTTGTCACTTGAAGTGAGTTTACTGTTTTGACCTCTTGTGGGAAATTCTTTTGTTTTCCGGTGCTCTGCTTGTGGGGTTCGTCATCGTCCTCGCTTGGTGTGTCGAGCCCCTTGTGTTCGGCATTAAGTCGGCCGGACTGTTTGAAGACCCAACAATCTCTGTGGGTGTGGTTTGTAGGCTTCTCGGAGGTACTGTGGATTTGGCATATCTTGTCCAAGATTTTGTTTAGGTTGGATAACTCATCGCTGTTGTCCGTGAGGGGCGGTTTTTTGTTGTTCTGCCGAGAGCTTTTGAATCCGGCGTTGATTGCCTTGCTCTTTGGGCCGTTTCCCTTAGTACGGCGCTGGTCCTTGCTGCGTCGTGGTTTCCCATTTCCATCCCTGACCTCGGATGTACTTGGGTCGCTGGTGCTGCATCTTGCCAGCCAGCTATCCTCTCCCGCGCAAAAGCGGGTCATGAGGCTTGTTAGTGCGGCCATTGTTCTTGGCTTTTCCTGGCCGAGGTGCCTGGCGAGCCATTCGTCTCGGACGTTATGTTTGAAGGCTGCTAAGGCTTCGGCGTCCGGACAGTCAACTATTTGGTTCTTTTTGGTGAGGAACCTGTTCCAGAATTTGCGGGCTGACTCTCCGGGTTGTTGAGTTATGTGACTTAAATCGTCTGCATATGGAGGGCGGACATAAGTCCCCTGAAAATTTGCCCAAAACGCATCCTCGAGCTCTTCGCAACTTCCAATAGTATTTTCTGGGAGGCTTTTGAGCCAATGCCGGGCTGGCCCTTTGAGCTTGAGGGGTAAGTATTTTATGGCGTGAAGGTCATCTCCTCTAGCCATATGTATGTGCAGGATGTAATCCTCAATCCAGACTCCAGGGTCTGTTGTTCCGTCATATGCCTCTATGTTTACGGGCTTGAATCCCGCTGGAAATTCATGATCTAGCACCTCATCGGTGAAACATAGGGGGTGTGCGACGCCCCTGTATTTGGGTGTGCCGTGATGTTTGAATACTCGACGTGTTGTATTGCTTTCTAGAGCTTGCTTTCTTGGCCCATAGATAGACCTGACTGGGCCATCCTTTTGGCGCGGATCCTTATGCGGATCGCGTATCGACTTGTGTGCGGCGCCGCTTGCCGCTCTTTGTTTGTCGTGTGGTCGTCTATCTGACTGGGCGGCCTCTTTGTTCTTTGAACGTGGGGGTTCTACGGCCTCCTCGTCAAAATCGGGCAGTAGTTTGCGCTTCGGGTAGCTCTTTGTTTGGCGACTATCGTCGTATTTGTCTACGGTGTTGAGTACCGTGCTGCATCTCATTCTAAGTGCGTCTTCCGCTGTTTTGAGCTTACGCTTCTGCTTCTTCAAACTGCGTGCGGTGGTAATAAGCCTTTTGTGGAGGTTTTGCTGCTCCAACGATGTGTCCGGCGTGAGATCATCCGGACTGTTATCTTCGCCGGGGACGGATTTTCTATCCAAGTTATCCTGTTCGGATGGTTGCTTGAGGGCATGTTTGTCGTCCACCGGTTCGCCCTGCTCTATGGCGGGGTCTGTATGGGTATTGTCTTTATTGAGGCAGGGCTTTGAGCGGCGCTTACGTCGCCGTTTTGACTGCTTTTCGAGGGAATTATCCTTCGCGACATCCCGTTGTTCCTCGTTATCGCTTCCTTTAGGGGTATCCACCATATATACATCGTGAGTTGAGGTGGCTTTCCAGTGCCCTGTGGGTGCTAGTTCTTGGTCGTTTCCGGCATCGTCGTCCATACCGTCGATGTCTTCGGAGTCGAAGTCTTGCATATCAGTTAAGTCATCGACAGTGGCTACAAGGTGGGTGGTGGGTGGGCGTTGAATTTCTTCGTCATCCGCATCCCAACCTACCTGACCATAGTCTGGCAGGGCTCTCTTGATAAAGAGAGAGACTTTAGTGAATTCAGGATGTCACCAAAAGGCGAGTGCTGAAAGATGTCCGCAGCGGTGAACTCCATGATCGGTGCCCAATCGGATTCGATTGGCGGGGGCGCGGAAGGTTCGGGGTCCGGAGAGGAGTCCGGCACCTTGGAGTTACAAGCTTCACAAGGGACAGGGTCGGTATTCGGCTCTATCGCCGTAGAGGTAGCGGCCCCCGAGGTGGTGTCCAGCCACCCATCCTCGAGCGGCGCAGTCGGCTCCGAGCTAATGGTCGGAGCGGACTCTTGTGCGGCCTCCAGGGCACTGTCCGGTTGCAGAGCTAAATCATGCCCTTCGTGACAGTGCGGCGCTCTTGGTTGTGGCTCGAATCCGTCGAAGATCAAGTCTCTGCGGATGTTAGCCGTATAGTTCAAACTTCCAAATCTGACCTGATGGCCAGGGGCGTAGCTTTCAATCTGCTCCAGATGGCCAAGTGAATTGGCCCACAGTGCAAAGCCGCCGAATACGAAGATCTGTCCAGGGAGAAAAGTCTCACCCTGGACCGTGTTGTTGTTGATGATCGAAGGAGCCATCGGGCCTATAGGTGACGACACAGAGGAACTCTCAATGAAAGCACCAATGTCAGTGTCAAAACCATCGGATCTCGGGTAGGGGGTCCCAAACTGTGCGTCTAGGCGGATGGTAACAGGAGACAAGGGACATGATGTTTTTACCCAGGTTCGGCCCTCTCGGTGGAGGTAAAAGCCTACTCCTGCTTGATTAATGTTGATGATATGGGTAGTACAAGAGTAGATCTACCACGAGATCCAGGAGGCTAAACCCTAGAAGCTAGCCTATGGTATGATTGTTGTTCGTCCTACGAACTAAAACCCTCCGGTTTATATAGACATCGGAGAGGGCTAGGGTTACACAGAGTCGGTTACAATGGTAGGAGATCTACATATCCGTATCGCCAAGCTTGCCTTCCATGCCAAGGAAAGTCCCATCCAGACACAGGACGGGGTCTTTAATCTTGTATCTTCATAGCCTTGGAGTCCGGCCGACGGTGATAGTTCGGCTATCCGGACACCCCCTAGTCCAGCACTCCCTCGAGGACCTTTCCCTTCAGTTCACCTAATGAACAAAGGAGACCGCTGTAACACATTAACGTCATTGTGAGACCTAGGCATGCCAAAGAAATCATGTCAAATCCATAGGTCCTCTGATCAACTGCTTCAAGAATGATGGTAGGGTTCTTAACATGGCCCTAATATTACCATGCCCATGTAGAGCTTTTGGGTAGTTCCTCCATCTCCAGTGCATGCAATCAAGAAATACGAGCAAACCTGGCTACCCTCTTGCTTCAGACATTGCCAAAGTCTTTCGGTGTTTGCGACAATTGGTTCTCTCAAGTACTGAGATCTAAATACCTCAACCACCACAGTGGAAAATCTGACCATGGTGTCTCTGCATGTGCTCTTAGACATCCGGAGGTGCTTGTCCCATGAATCTGCGACCGTGCCATATGCAAGCATCTGCAATGCAGCTGTGCAATTCTACTAACCATAGAATCAAATCGTTCCTACGACATCCTTCTTTAAGATTAAGTAGTCATCATAGGACCGGACACCATTATATAGATGATCGAAGAGATTTTTTCCCATTCGATAGCGCCGACAAAAATTGTCCACGAATAGGGCATCAGGGGCAAAGTAGTCATCCATCAGCATGTAATGCCCTTGTGCCTTGTTTCAACACTCACTGACCCTTGATCTATCCCTTGAAATTGAGAACATGCTCTTCAGTATGCTCCTCGTCTACAAGGATCACCTACATCATCGCTGTTTCATTCACATAATCCTCATTGGACGACTCAATGTAGTAATCACATGTACTCCATGTTTGAATCCATTACTTCAAAGAAGGGACAAAAATACATTTCACCAAATACCTACCGGGCATGATGACCCTGTAGGAGTGGATGCTACCTACGCGACAGATCCTACTCTTGCGCTTTGCCCAATACTTATTCTTAGGTATAATTTAGTTTCAACCTTCTTTCTTCTTCTTGGTTTTAGGTAAGAATTTGTCGTGACTAGTTTGCTAGGATGCAAAGCATTAGAGTAATCAATTATAGCAAGTTCATAGTCTTTCCTTACCTCTGCCTTCAGGGACCGAGCATTCGCTCTAATTAATGGGGCTGCATTATCCCCAAAGGTACGACGCCAATAACTTCCACACGCGTGGCACAATGGACACCCGACCACACGACTCGTCCGATTGTACCCAGGAGCCAGCCCATACGGTCCTGTGTGGGCGAACATTAAAGCTGCCCACACGTTCGGGCATAGCTATGACGACCGACATGACCGTGTGTGGCAACTGCTCACCCCCACCCCGTGAGTGATAACCCACAAGTATAGGGGACTGCAACAGTTTTCGAGGATAGAGTATTCAACCCAAATTTATAGATTTGACACAAGGGGAGCCAAAGAATATTTGTATGTATTAGCAGCTGGGTTGTCAATTCAACCACACCTAGAGATTAATTATCTACAGCAAAGCGATCTGTAGCACAGATAGTTTTGATAATAGTAGCAGCAGCAATAGTAACGGTAACAGTGATAGAAGTAGTTTTGTAACAACAGTAACAGTAACAATAACAACGGTAACTTAGCAAGAACAATATAAGAGAAATTCGTAGGCATTGGATCGACAATTTTTTGGATGATATTCATCATGTGACAGCTATAACCTAGGGCGATACGGCACTAGCTACAGTTAATAAATATAATGTAGGCATGTATTCTGTAAATAGTCATACGTGCTTATGGAAAGAACTTGCATGCCATCTTTTGTCCTACCCTCTTGTGGCAGCGGGGTTCTATTGGAAACTAAGGGATATTAAGGCCTCCTTTTAATAGAGAACCGAAACAAAGCATTAACACATGGTGAATACATGAACTCCTCAAACTACGGTCATCATCGGGAGTGGTCCCGACTATTGTCACTCCGGGGTTGCCGGATCATAACACATAGTAGGTGACTATAACTTGCAAGATTGGATCTAGAACATAGATATAATGGAAATAACATAAATGATTCAGACTGAAAACATGGCACCCGGGCCCAAAGTGACAAGCATTAAGCATGGCAAAGTCATAGCAACATCAATCTCAGAACATAGTGGATACTAGGGATCAAACCCTAACAAAACTAACTACATTACATGATGAATCTCATCCAACTCCTCATCGACCAGTGAGCTTACGAAGGGATTACTCACTCCCAGTGGGGAGCATCGTGGAATTGGCGATGGAGAAGGGTTAGTGATGACGAAGATCAAAGATCACCCTCTCCGGAGCCCCAAACAGACTCCAAATCTGGCCTCCCGATGAAGAACAGGAGGTGATGGCGGATCCGTCTCGTGGAACGCGATAATTCTTTCTCCTTGATTTTTCTGGAAATATGTGATTTTATAGCGGCGGTTTTAGGGTCTGCGGGGCCACCAGGTGGGGACAACCCACCTGAGCGCGCCTGGAGGGGGGGCGCCCTGGTGGGTTGTGCCCACCCAGGTGCCCCCTCAAGTGGTTCTTGGCTCCATAAATTCTCATATATTGCATAAAAAATCCTCGCAAAGTTTCGTTCCATTCCGAGAACTTTTATTTTTGTAGAAAAATAACACCATGGTAGTTCTGCTGAACACAGCGTCAGTCCAGGGTTAGTTTCATTCAGATCATGCAAATTAGAGTCCAAAACAAGAGGAAAAGCGTTAGGAAGAGTAGATACGTTGGAGACGTATCAACTCCCTCAAGCTTAAACCTTTGCTTGTCCTCAAGCAATTCAGTTGATAAACTGAAAGTGAGAAAGACAAACTTTTACGAACTCTTTTGCTCTTGTTTGCATAAATAAGCTTAAACAGCACCCGGGTTTTCAGCCAAAATTATAACTAACCATGTCGACAATAACTCCTAAAAAATATATTAACTCATATCAATGACATAATAAGCTAGCGAGCAATAATAAGATATCTCAAACAGCAACACGTTATCAAAACAACCATGATATAATATGGCAGTAGTGGTATCTTGCTAGCCCTTACTGACACCGCAAAACATAAATGTAGAGCACCTCCAAAGTTCAAGCAGCGACTAAACATTGTAATTCATGGTAGAAAAGGTCCACTCATGATGCAACCAACATTAACTACACACAATGCATCAGCATGACAACAGTGCTCTCAGGTTCTGGCACTTATTTTAAAAGGTGATGTCACAACATAAAAGTAAAGAGAAAGTCCCTCCGCAGAGGGAAGCAGTGATTTGCAGCGGTGCCAGAGCTCAAGTTTTTAAAATAGAGGTAAATGATATTTTGAGACATGCACCCTTCTTGTTTACTTCACGACCATCAGTTATCAATATCTTCCATGCTAAACACGCTAGCGGCGGTTCCCAAGCGATAAAGTAAAGGTTATGACTCTGTAGGAGTTTTTGTTTGATTATTTGTAGGCTCAATTCTTTTTCCAGTTTGGGACTGGGAATCCCTATTACCTCCCTTTTCTCGTGCAATGGCGAGTGAATAAACGCTCGACCCGAGAATAACCCGCTTAGCATGGAAGATATCGACTACCTCCTGTCGTTCCATGAACGATCCAGGCACACAAAAAGGATATTTATTTGAAGTTTTTTAGAGATGGCACATGCAAATTTACTTAGGACGACAGGGTAATATCGCATATAGGTAGGTAGGGTGGACTCATCTGGAATAACTAGGGTTTAAGGTTTTTGATGCACAAGCAGAATTCCCACTTAGTACAGGCGAAGGCTAGCAAATAGGTTGAGAAGCGGCTAGCTAGAGAGCAACAACAGTCATGGACATGCATTATGCATAAGTAACATTGGACACTAGCATGAGTAGGATATGAACACCATGAACATAAATATCATAGATGCTATGTTGATTTGATTCAACTGCATGCATGAACATGTGCCAAGTCAAGCCACTCGAACATTCAGAGGAGGATACTGATAACCCACAAGTATAGGGGATCGCAACAGTTTTCGAGGGTAGAGTATTCAAGCCAAATTTATTGATTCGACACAAGGGGAGCCAAAGAATATTCTCAAGTATTAGCAGTTGAGTTGTCAATTCAACCACACCTGGATAACTTAGTATCTGCAGCAAAGTATTTAGTAGCAATGTAGTATGCAAGTAACGGTAACAGTGGCAAAGGTAACAGTAGCAGTTTTGTAGTAGTTGTAACAGTAGCAACAGCAAAGTAAATAAGCAAAGCACAATATGTGAAAAGCTCGTAGGCATTGGATCAGTAATGGATAATTATGTCGGATGCGATTCCTCATGTAATAGTTATAACATAGGGTGACACAGAACTAGCTCCAGTTCATCAATGTAATGTAGGCATGTATTCCGAATATAGTCATACGTGCTTATGGAAAAGAACTTGCATGACATCTTTTGTCCTACCCTCCCGTGGCAGCGGGGTCATAGTGGAAACTAAGGGACATTAAGGCCTCCTTTTAATAGAGTACCGGACCAAAGCATTAACACATAGTGAATACATGAACTCCTCAAACTACGGTCATCACCGAGAAGTATCCCGATTATTGTCACTTTGGGGTTGTCGGATCATAACACATAATAGGTGACTATAGACTTGCAAGATATGATCAAGAACTCACATATATTCATGAAAACATCATAGTTCAGATCTGAAATCATGGCACTCGGGCCCTAGTGGAAAGCATTAAGCATAGCAAAGTCATAGCAACATCAATCTCAGAACATAGTGGATACTAGGGATCAAACCCTAACAAAACTAACTTGATTACATGGTAAATCTCATCCAACCCATCACCGTCCAGCAAGCCTACGATGGAATTACTCACGCATGGCGGTGAGCATCAGGAAATTGGTGATGGAGGATGGTTGATGATGACGACGGCGACGAATCCCCCTCTCCGGAGCCCCGAACGGACTCCAGATTAGCCCTCCCGAGAGAGATTAGGGCTTGGCGGCGGCTCCGTATCATAAAACGTGATGAAACTTTCTCTCTGATTTTTTTCTCCGCAAAAGCAAATATATGTAGTTGGAGTTGAGCTCGGTGGATGTTCAGGGGGCCCACGAGGCAGGGGGCGCGCCCCCCACCCTCGTGGACAGGGTGTGGGCCCCCTGACGCTAATTCTTTCGCCAGTATTTTTTCTTATTTCTGAAAAGTTGCTCCGTGGATTTTCAGGTCATTCCAAGAACTTTTATTTCTGCACAAAAATAACACCATGGCAGTTCTGATGAAAACAGTGTTAGTCCGGGTTAGTTCCATTCAAATCATGCAAGTTAGAGTCCAAAACAAGGGCAAAAGTGTTTGGAAAAGTAGATACGATGGAGACGTATCAACTCCCCCAAGCTTAAACCTTTGCTTGTCCTCAAGAAATTCAGTTGATAAACTGAAAGTGATAAAGAAAAACATTTACAAACTCTGTTTGCTCTTGTTGTTGTAAATATGTAAAGCCAGCATTCAAGTTTTCAGCAAAGATTATGAACTAACTATATTCACAATAACACTTAGGTCTCATGTTTACTCAATCAATGGCATAACCAACTAGTGAGCAATAATAATAAAACTCGGATGACAACACTTTCTCAAAACAATCATAATATGGTATGACAAGATGGGATCTCGCTAGCCCTTTCTGTGACCGCAAAACAAAAATGCAGAGCACCTTTAAAGATCAAGGACTGACTAAACATTGTAATACATGGTAAAAGAGATCCAGTCAAGTCATACCCAATATAAATTAATAGTAATGCATGCAAATGACAGTGGTGCTCTCCAGCGGGTGCTTTTTAATAAGAGGGTGATGACCCAACATAAAAGTAAATATATAGGCCCTTCGCAGAGGGAAGCAAGGATTTGTAGAGGTGCCAGAGCTCGATTTTGAAATAGAGATGAATAACATTTTGAGCGGTATACTTTCACTGTCAACATAACAACTATGAATCTCGATATCTTCCATGCTACACACATTATAGGCGGTTCCCAAACATAATGGTAAAGTTTTATACTCCCCCACCACCAACAAGCATCAATCCATGGCTTGCCCGAAACAATGGGTGCCTCCAACTAGCAACAATCCTGGGGGAGTTTTGTTTAATTATTTTGGTTTGATTTGAGCACGGGACTGGGCATCCTGGTTACCAGTCATTTTCTCATGAATGAGGAGCGGAGTCCACTCCTCTTGAGAATAACCCACCTAGCATGGAAGATACAGACAGCCCTAGTTGGTACATGAGCTGCTCGAGCATACAAAACAGAATTTCATTTGACGGTTTCGAGTTTGGCACATACAAATTTACTTGGAACGGCAGGTAGATATCGCATATAGGAAGGTATGGTGGACTCATATGGAATAACTTTGGGGTTTATGGAGTTTGGATGCACAAGTAGTATTCCCGCTTAGTACATGTGAAGGCTAGAAAAAGACTGGGAAGCGACCAACTGAGAGAGCGACAACAGTCATGAACATGCACTAAAATTAATCAACACCGAGTGCAAGCATGAGTAGGATATAATCCACCATGAACATAAATATCGTGAAGGCTATGTTGATTTGTTTCAACTACATACGTGAACATGTGCCAAGTCGAGTCACTCAATTCATTCAAAGAAGGATACCACCCTATCATACCACATCACAACCATTTTAATAACATGTTGGCACGCAAGGTAAACCATTATAAGCTCCTAGATAATTAAGCATGGCATAAGTAACTATAATCTCTAATTGTCATTGTAAGCATGTTTATTCATAATAGGCTGAATCAGGAACGATAAACTAATCATATTTACAAAAACAAGAGAGGTCGAGTTCATACCAGCTTCTCTCATCTCAGCCAGTCCATCATATATCCTCGCTCATTATTGACTTTCACTTGCACGACCGAACGGTGTGTATAATAATAATAGTGCACGTGCATTGGACTAAGCTGGAATCTGCAAGCATTCAATTTAAGGGAGAAGACAAGGTAATATGGGCTCTTGGTTAAATTAACAATCATGCATATGAGAGCCACTAAGCATTTTCATTATGGCCTTCTCCTCTTGACCCCCAAAGGAAAGAAAAGAAATAAAACTATTTACACGGGAAAGCTCCCAACAAGCAAAAGAAGAACGAGAAATATTTTTTGGTTTTGTTTTAATTACTACTACAAGCATGGAATTTAAACTAACTAATTTTTTTGTTTTTCTTAAGGTTTATCAAACACACAAGAAGAAAGCTAGAAAAAGAATTTGAACTAGCATGGATAGTGCAATGAAAGAGTATGAGCACCGACAACTAGAATAAGTGTGTGAACATAAATGTAATGTCGGTGAGAAATACGTACTCCCCCAAGCTTAGGCTTTTGGCCTAAGTTGGTCTATGCCCATGGATCGCGGCTACTCTCCTCGGTGTACTGAGGAGTGTCATTGTACTGCCACTAGCTGGCGATCTCCTTCGGATCCCACTGATAAGATGATGGACGATAAGGGTCAAGTGGTGGTTCTGGCTCAGGCTCTGGAGCGGATGTCTGGCCACGGAGCGCGTATACGGCCTCCAGTAAGACGAGATAAGGGCCTACAGTTAAATCAAACAAAGAGGGCGCAGGCAAGATAATAATCTAATTGTGTTTCTTATTAACTCTCAAATTATACAGAAGCATCTTATCATCATTTTTAACAATAAACTCATGCGGTACCATGCTCCTGTAATCGAGAAAGGTAGGAGGCAACAATTTTTCTTCTTTCTCAAAATGCCTAATAGGTATCCTGAAATATTTAGCAAGGCGTGCAGCATAGATACCTCCAAAGATGGGGCCCTTTGTATGGTTCAGACTTAGACATTTAGCAATAATAGCACCCATACTAACTGAGTTGTCACGGAATAAGGCATGGAACAATATAATAATATTAGGAACACTAAGGTTTCCACAGTTTCCACGACCAATTAAACATCGACTAGCAAATATTGCAAAGTAGCGTAAAACAGGAAAATGTATGCTAGTTATTCTTGCATTGGAAACCTTCCTCGATTCCCCTACAGTAATAGTATCAATAAAACCATCCACATCTTTACGATGTGGTTCCTCTAAGGTGCCCTCGAAGGGTATTCTGCAAACCGCGCAAAAATCACATAATGACATCTCCCTATCCACATCATATAAATAAAAAGATACTGAAGGAGGTGATTTCTTAGGATAATAGTAGAAATTTTGCACGAAAGTATTAGTGAGTAAGAGATACTGTTCGATCCGGTCGTGGAGGAAGTCGGTGAGGCCTGCATTATCATCCAATGAATAAAAGTCATCATAAATCCTGGCTGCTCTCAAGAAATCATCACAAGTCCATTCACACGGCCGTACTTCCGCCAAGCGAGGAAGATTATACTTGGCCTTTTCTTTCTCCTTAGCTTGTTTATCCTTGGAGCCTTGGCTAGAAGAGCCCCTCAAAAATCTCTTAAGCATTTTCTGAAAATTTCTGAAATTTTTAGTAACTCAAAATAAAAGTGAAAAACTCAACAAAACTGATAGCAACTACTCCCACAAGTTCCTAGAGCCTATATCATGCATTAGAATTACTTGGGACCTCATAAATTTGACATGCAAGCTCAAGAACAGGGTCACCTAGGCAGCAAAGATTTGCAATTAATAAAGCACTAGAACAAAAACTAATTGGACCATTGGAGGAGTTACATACCAAAGAACAATCCCCCAAAGCAGTTTTGTGAATGGAGCTTTGAGCAAGGAGATCGAAAATGGCAGAAAAGTGAGCTAGAACTCGTGCTTGAGCTGGATGGTGTTTTTTGGGAGGGAAATGAAGTGTGTGGGTGCAGGAATAAGTGGAGGGGGCCACTATGGGCCCACGAGGCAGGGGGGCGCCCAGTAGGGGTGGGCTTGCCCTGGACCCTCGTGGGCAGGTGCTAGCTCCCCCTGCTGTGTTCTCAGTGCCAGATATTCTCAATTATTCCAGAAATAATCATACTAAATTGGCAGGGCATTTGGAGAACTTTTATTTTCGAGAATTTTTTTATTGCATGGATAATTCAGAAAGCAGACAGAAAATACTAATTTTGCTTTATTTAATCTAGATAACAGAAAGTAAAAAGTGGGTACAGAAGGTTGTGCCTTCTAACTTCATCCATCTCATGATTATCAAAAGGAATCCACTAACAAGGTTGATCAAGTCTTGTTAACAAACTCATTCCGAATAACATGGAACCAGAGAAATTTCGAATAACACTAGGTTACCTCAACGGGGATATGAACATCCCCAATAGTAAGAATATCATATTTCTTCTTGATAGTAGGAAGAGAAAATTCAAAACCTCCAATAATAATAGTTGGAATTTTTCCAATAGAATTGATGCTATGAACTTCAGGTTGTTTCCTCGGAAAGTGTACCATATGCTCATTACCATTAACATGAAAAGTGACATTGCCTTTATTGCAATCAATAACAGCCCCTGCAGTATTCAAAAAGGGTCTACCAAGGATAATCGACATACTATCATCCTCGGGAATATCAAGAATAACAAAGTCCGTTAAGATAGTGACGTTTGCAACCACAACAGGCACATCCTCACAAATACCGACAGGTATAGCAGTTGATTTATCGGCCATTTGCAAAGATATTTCAGTAGGTCTCAACTTATTCAATTCAAGTCTACGATATAAAGAGAGAGGCATAACACTAACACCGGCTCCAAGATCACATAAGGCAGTTTTAACATAGTTTCTTTTAATGGAGCATGGTATAGTTGGTACTCCTGGATCTCCTAGTTTCTTTGGTATTCCACCCTTAAAAGTATAATTAGCAAGCATGGTGGAAATTTCAGCTTCCGGTATCTTTCTTTTTATTTGTAATAATATCCTTCATGTATTTAGCATAAGGATTCACTTTAAGCATATCAGTTAAACGCATACGTAAGAAGATAGGTCTAATCATTTCTGCAAATAGCTCAAAATCCTCATCATCCTTTTTCTTGGATGGCTTTGGAGGAAATGGCATGGGTTTCTGAACCCATGGTTCTGTTTCTTTACCGTGCTTCCTAGCAACAAAGTCTCTCTTATCATAACGTTGCTTCTTTGATTGTGGGTTATCAAGATCAACAGGAGGTTAAATCTCTACATCGTTATTGCTAGGTTGAGCATCAACATGAACAATATCATTAACATTATCACTAGGTTCATGTTCATCACCAAATTGTGTTTCAGCATCAGAAATAGAAATTTCATTGGGATTCTCAGGTGTGTCTACAACAGATTCACTAGAAGCATGCAAAGTCCTATCATTTTTCTTTTTCTTCTTTTTAGAAGGACTAAGTGCATCTAAATTATTTCTCTGAGAATCTTGCTCGATTCTTTTAGGGTGGCCTTCAGGATACAAAGGTTCCTGAGTCATTTTACCAGTTCTAGTATCCACTCTAACAGCAAAATCATGTTTATTATTTAATTCATCGAGAAAATCACTTTGAGCTTTAAGTACTTGTTCTGCTTGAGTGGTAACCATAGAAGCATATTTACTAATGAGTTTAAGTTCACCTTTAACTCTAGTCATATAATCACACAAGCTTCCAATCATGTAAGAATTACTCTTTAATTCTCTACCAACATAAGCATTGAAGTTTTCTTGTCTAGCCATAAAGTCATCAAATTCATCTGAACATTGGCTAGGAAACTTAGTAGACGGGATTTCAACCTTATCATATCTATAGAGAGAATTTACCTTTACTACCTGTGTCGGGTTATCAAGACCATGTGTTTCTTCAATAGGTGGTAGATTAAGACCATGTATTTCTTCAACATGAGGTAAATTCTTAACATCTTCAGCTTTAATACCTTTTTCTTTCATAGATTTCTTTGCCTCTTGCATATCTTCAGGACTGAGAAATAGGACTCCCCTCTTCCGTAGTTGGTTTAGGAATAAGCTCAGGAATTGGCTCAGGAGTTGTCCAATTATTTTCATTAGTCAACATATTATTCAATAGCAATTCAGCTTGGTCGACTGTTCTTTCCCTGAAAACACAACCAACACAACTATCCAAGTGGTCCTTGGAAGCATCAGTTAGTCCATTATAAAAGATATCAAGTATTTCATTTTTCTTAAGAGGATGCTCAGGCAAAGCATTAAGTAATCGGAGAAGCCTCTCCCAAGCTTGTGGGAGACTCTCTTCCTCAATTTGCACAAAATTATATATTTCCCTTAAAGCAGCTTGTTTCATATGAGCAGGGAAATATTTAGCAGAGAATAAATCATATCCTAGGGACTACGCACACAATCAGGATCAAGAGAATTAAACCAAGTTTTAGCATCACCCTTTAATGAGAACGGAAATATCTTAAGGATATAATAGTAGCAAGATTTCTCATCATTAGTGAACAGGGTGGCTATATCATTTAACTTAGTAAGATGTGCCACAACAATTTTAGATTCATAGCCATAAAAAGGATCAGATTCAACCAAACTAATTATCTCAGGATCGACAGAGAATTCATAATCCTTATCAGTAACAAAAATAGGTGAAGTAGCAAAAGAAGGGTCATATTTCATTCTAGCATTTAGACATTTCTGTTTCAGTTTAACTAATAACTTCTTAAGACCAGATCTATCATTGCAAGCAAGAAAATCTCTAGCAGTTTCTTCATCCATAACATAACCCTCTGGAATAACATGCAATTCATATTTAGGGGGAGAACCTTCATCATCACTATCTTCAATAATTTCATTTTCAATTATTTCATTCTCTCTAGCCCTACCAAGTTGTTAATCAGGAAATTCACCGAATGGCACAGTAGTATCAAGCACAGAAGTAGTTTCATCATAAGTATCATGCATAGCAGAAGTGGCATCATCAATAACATGCGACATATCAGAATTCATAGCAGTAGCAGGTTTAGGTGTTGCAAGTTTACTCAAAACAGAAGGAGAATCTAGCGCAGAGCTAGATGGCAATTCCTTACCTCCCCTCGTAGTTGAGGGAAAAATCTTAGTTCTTTCGTCTTTCAAGTTCCTCATAGTTATCAGCAGATATAAATCCCAAGTGACTCAAAGAATAAAGCTATGCTCCCCGGCAATGGCGCCAGAAAATAGTCTTGATAACCCACAAGTACAGGGGATCGCAACAGTTTTCGAGGGTAGAGTATTCAACCCAAATTTATTGATTCGACACAAGGGGAGCCAAAGAATATTCTCAAGTATTAGTAGTTGAGTTGTCAATTCAACCACACCTGGATAACTTAGTATCTGTAGCAAAGTATTTATTAGCAAAGTAGTATGGAAGTAACGGTAACAGTGGCAAAGGTAATAGTAGCAGTTTTGTAGTAGTTGTAACAATAGCAATGGTAAAGTAAATAAGCAAAGCACAATATGTGAAAAGCTCGTAGGCATTGGATCAGTGATGGATAATTATGTCGGATGCGATTCCTCGTGTAATAGTTATAACATAGGGTGACACAGAACTTGCTCCAGTCCATTAATGTAATATAGGCATGTATTCCGAATATAGTCATACGTGCTTATGGAAAAGAACTTACATAACATCTTTTGTCCTAGCCTCCCATGGCAGCGGGGTCCTAGTGGAAACTAAGGGATATTAAGGCCTCCTTTTAATAGAGTACCAGACCAAAGCATTAACACATAGTGAATACATGAACTCCTCAAACTACGGTCATCACCGAGAAGTATCCCGATTATTGTCACTTCGGGGATGTCGGATCATAAGACATAATAGGTGACTATAGACTTGCAAGATAGGATCAAGAACTCACATATATTCATGAAAACATAATAGGTTCAGATCTGAAATCATGGCACTCGCCCTAGTGACAAGCATTAAGCATAGGAAAGTCATAGCAACATCAATCTCGGAAGATAGTGGATACTTGGGATCAAACCCTAACAAAACTAACTTGATTACATGGTAAATCTCATCCAACCCATCACCATCCAGCAAGCCTACGATGGAATTACTCACGCACAGTGGTGAGCATCATGAAATTGGTTATGGAGGATGGTTAATGATGACGACGGCGATGAATCCCCCTCTCCGGAGCCCCGAACGGACTCCAGATCAGCCCTCCCGAGAGAGATTAGGGCTTGGCGAAGGCTCCGTATCATAAAACGTGATGAAACTTTCTCTCTGATTTTTTTCTCCGCGAAAGAAAATATATGGAGTTGGAGTTGAGGTCGGTGGATGTTCAGGGGGCTCACGAGGCAGGGGGCGCACCCTAGGGGAAGGGGCGCGCCCCCCACCCTCGTGGACAGGGTGTGAGCCCCCTGACGCTAATTCTTTCGCCAGTATTTTTTATTAATTCTGAAAAGTTGCTCCGTGGATTTCCAGGTCATTTCGAGAACTTTTATTTCTGCACAAAAATAACACCATGGCAGTTCTGCTGAAAACAGCGTCAGTCCGAGTTAGTTCCATGCAAATCATGCAAGTTAGAGTCCAAAACAAGGGCAAAAGTGTTTGGAAAAGTAGATACGATGGAGACGTATCAGATACCATATCATCATACTACATCACAATCATTTTAACGCAATGTTGATATCCAAGACAGATCATTATCCACCCCTAGCTACTTATGCATGGCATGAGAAACTATAATCTCTAAGTGTCTTTGCAAACATGTTTAATCATAATGGGCTGAATCATGGATACTAGGTTAAACATATTTAAAAAATAGAACAAGTCGAGTTCATACCCGTTTCTCTCTGCCACGGCCAGTTCATCAAATATTGTCATTATTGCCTTTCACTTGCGCGACCGAACAATGTGAAAATAATAATAGTGCAAGAGTGCCGTGGATTAAGCTGGAATCTGCAAACATTTTATTCAACAGGAGAAGACAAGGCAATATGGGCTCTTCGTTAGATCAACAATAATGTATATGAGAGGCACTCAACATTTTCATCATGGTCTTCTCCTCGGTAGACTCAAAAGAAAGAAAAGAATTCAGAGAAACACACTAAAATATTTTTGGAGTTTTTGGTTTTCTTGAACAAGCAAATAAAAGGGAAAAGAAAAAACAAGAAAAACTATTTACACAGGAAAGCTCCCAATAAGCAAAAGAAAAACAAGGAAATATTTTTGGGTTTTCTTTTTAGTACTACAGCTAACTACTCTAGAAAGGAAAATTGAAAAGAAGCAGGAAATATTTTTGTATTTTCTCAAGTTTTTCAAACACACAAGAAGAAAGCGAGAAAATAAATTTAACATGGATAATACAATGAAAATGTGTGGTCACCAACAACTTGAATGAAATGTGTGAACATGAATATAATGTCAGTGGAAATACGTACTCCCCCAAGCTTAGGCTTTTGGCCTAACTTGGTAATCATTCAGTAGTCGAAGAAACCATGAGGTCCCATGTCGAACTACTAAGGAGCGGGCACCTGTGGATCCCACTGCTGAGGCGCCACCTCTGTTGTAGCCTGGTTGCTCTGAAAGGCGATGATCTCCGTAGGCATAATCCTGTATCCACCCCTGGCAATAGGATCAAACAAAGCAGGTGCAGGCAATGGAATAATATCATGAGTACTCACACTGAAAACCATGTTATATGGAATAGGGATGTTAGGATAATCGACAGCAATAAAGTGGTGGTATTCCATAGTAGCACGATCTAGTTAAACCTTGGGCAAAGGATAATCATGCAGACGTATCTGAACGTTAAAGCGAGCAGTCAAGCGAGTAGCTTAAATACCACCATGAATTTTACCCTTGGATTTATTAATGTGAAGGCGACGTGCCGCAATAGCTCCCAAGCTATAAGTGTTGTCACCTTCAAGTGCATGATGTAAAATAGCAAGGTCTGGGGCAGTGAGTGCACCCACCTTCTCCCTAGCAAGCAAGCATTTTGCAATGAAAAGAACAAAATAATGAACAACAGGAAAATGCAAGCCAGCTACGGTGATACTCGACACCCCTCTCTCATCACCCACTGTCAGAGTACGATAAAAGCCTTCAAACTCTGCCGGCCTAGGCTCTACCAAACCACCATCAGAAGGAAGCAGGCATATTAACAACCACTTTCGATTAGCATGAAACCAAAGAACTTTTGTAAATCACTAAGTTACCTCAACGGGGATATGATTGTCCCAAACAATAAGCATTTCATATTTCTTTTTCGCAGTAGGTAGAGGTAGTTGAATAATTCCAATAGTGATTGTCGGAGATTTTTCAATAACATTAATACCATTCACTTGGAATTGTTTCTTCGGAAAGTGCACCGTATACTCATTACCATTGATAAGGAAAGTGACCTTGCTTTTATTGCAACCAATAACAGCCCCTGCATTATTCAAGAAGGTTCTACCAAGGATAATTGACATGTTGTCGTCCTCGGGCATCTCAACTATAACAAAGTCAGTCAAAATAGTAACATTGGCAACAACAACGGGCACGTCCTCACAAATACCGATAGGTATGGTAGTTGATTTGTCAGCCATTTGCAAAGATATTTTAGTAGGTGTGAGTTTATTCAAATCAATCTTTTATATAAGAGAAAGGCATAACACTAACATCAGCTCCTAAATCACATAAAGCAGTTTTCACATAGTTTTTTTGATGGAGCAAGGTATAGTTGGTGTAGGATCAAAGGTATGTCTAGAGGGGGGGGTGATTAGACTACTTGACCAAATAAAAATCTAGCCTTTTCAAAATTTTATGTCTTGGCCGATTTTAGCAACTTAACACAAGTCAAGCAATCAACCTACACATGCAATTCTAAGAGTATAGCGGCGGAATGTAAATCATTGCATATGAAGGTAAGTGGGAGGAGTTTACAGGGAGAAAACGCAATGTAGACATGGAGATTTTTGGCGTGGTTCCGATAGGTGGTGCTATCATACATCCACGTTGATGGAGACTCCAACCCACGAAGAGTAACGGTTGCGTGAGTCCATGGAGGGCTCCACCCACGAAGGGTCCACGAAGAAGCAACCTTGTCTATCCCACCATGGTCATCGCCCACGAAGGCCTTGCCTCACTTGGGTAGATCTTCAGGAAGTAGGCAATCTCCTTGCCCTTACAAACTCCTTGGTTCAACTCCACAATCTTGACGGAGGCTCCCAAGTGACACCTAACCAATCTAGGAGACACCACTCTCCAAAAGGTAATAGATGGTGTGTTGATGATGAACTCCTTGCTCTTGTGCTTCAAATGATAGTCTCCCCAACATTCAACTCTCTCTCACATATTTGGATATGACGGAAAGATGATTTGAGT
The DNA here is from genome assembly GCF_002162155.2 of Triticum dicoccoides. Taxonomy (NCBI): domain Eukaryota; kingdom Viridiplantae; phylum Streptophyta; class Magnoliopsida; order Poales; family Poaceae; genus Triticum; species Triticum dicoccoides. Next base: position 246,402,037 of record NC_041393.1, read on the forward strand.
GGAAAGCAACTTGGGGAAGGCTAGAGATCAAGATTGTTGTGGTTGGATTGGAATGTCTTGGTCTCAACACATGAGTAGGTGGTTCTATCTTAGAAAATGAGTAGTGGAAGTGTAGGCACGTTCTGATGGCTCTCTCCTTGAATAGAGAATGGGTGGAGGGGTATATATAGCCTCCACACAAAATGTAACCATTACACACAATTTACCAATGTAACATCCCAATTTTCAATTTGGATGTTATACATAGATCATCATATGCATACCATATTTAATTGCATTTTTCTATGATCCTAGAGATCTTACGCAACTCATGGACCCAAGGAGAGAGTTGGAGGTTTCACTAAATTCATATTTGAATTTATTTCAAACTTGAAAAAAAAGGGGATCAATTTGATTTTAATATTTTTCTCCCTATTATTTCCATTGATAAAAATAAATGAAAGAAGATAATATGACTTCTTAACATAAGAGAAATATTGGAGAAGAAATTTTAAAATCAAATTATTATTTTATTTGTATTTTATTTGAATTAGAGAAAACTTGCATTTTTGAAAATTGCATTTTAGTCCAGAAAAATGTTCATCTTCTCCTAAATATTAGGTTTGAACGGTGAAAATTGTTTCTGGAATTTTAAGATTTTTTTTATTTTATTAGGATTTTTTCTCTCACGCCGAAATTATTTAAAAAAAAGTTTCCCAGACCGAATTGGGCTGAAGCCCAGCCGGCCCACGCGCGCGCGCCGCCTTCCCCTGCCACAAGCCGTGCCGCCGCCAGACTCCGAGGAGTCCGGGCACTCCCCATCGTCGCCGGACCCCCCTCCAAGTCAGACCCCCCCGGGGCCTCCTTTATAAGCCGCCGCCACCCCTCCCTCTCCCCCTCGTCCGCCAGCGCCGCCGCCACCCACCGCAGTCGCCATTGTCCGGCGCAACCACTGCCGCCGCCGCCTAGTTCGCCGTCGCGTCGACGCCCCGCCTCGTCGTCGCCCGACACCACCACCGCCAGAATCCCATCGCCGCCTGCCAAATATCGCAATCGGTCAACCCTGGCTAAACGGTATAAAATTGTTCGATTTTTCCGGTTTATTTTTTTAGATCGGTTTAGGTTAGATCAGTTTTTAGTTTTAGTTCTTATTTATTTAGTAAACGCTCACTGGTTAGTTTGTTTAATGAACGGTTTTTGTTCGTTTAGTTCTGTTAACGAACGTTCACAATCACACGGTAGATTTTTCTTTTTAGTTTTATTTTTTAGCCAGGGACCTATCCGTGAATAATTTTCTTGCGATTTAGCCCCTGATCTTAAAACTAGCGTAACTTTTGCCCGTTTGTCCAAATTAGATGAAACCAATGCCCAAACCTTCATAATGATCTCTTATTTCCAGTTAACCAACTTGAACATGATTTTGATACTTTAAAATTTGAGTTTAGTTCAGATTAGTAAACGATCTTGTTTCGTTCGTTTCTTGAGTTTCGTATCTTCGTTTGAGTCGTTTCTTTTTTCTATCGTAGCTAATCACCTTCTGTTAAGATCTAATCCACATGATAATAATGATACTAGGCTTTGTTTTCTGTTTAGTTTAGCCATTTGCTTATTTCATGTTTGATTTGGGTCTTTTCTTGAAGTTATCGTTGTTTCGTTTGAGTGATTGCTTATGTATGCTACTGTTTGTCTATGCTAGATTACCCGGAGTGTGAAACTTGTAACTACGACTCTCTAGTGTTTGCAGATCGTCAGCAAGAAAAGTTACACTTTGATCATACTCTTCTATACCCAGTTTTTACTATGCATTAGTATTGCCCCTCAAATTTTGCATGAGTAGGTTTGGGAACATGTGGTTTGGTTGTAGTATTATGAGGTAGGAACCTTATACCTTTTGATCACCCCGGGAACATGCGTTATGCGTTATTAATGCTTAGCCATGCTCGTAGACGGGGATTGGATTGTGATTCACATGGAAGTTATGAGAGTTGTTAATCTTGGATAACATTAAGGTGGCAACTTTAATACACATCTAGGTGGATTGGTTGGGGCACCTGGGGACCAGTGTTGTCCATTAAAGGAAATCCCGGGGTACCCGTGTGATTTTTCCTCGGTTCGCCAGCCAGGCTCAAAGGGATCATACGATATTTCATGACTAGAAACTTCCATGTGCAGCCACAAGCCATTATGGGCTCTAGCATAGTTGAGTAAGTTGTATGAGCTCTCGAAGAGGTGGACTAGAAGATGTAGAGGAAAAGTAGGTGTACCGGTCTGCCCGAAGTAGAGAGTTAATGCTTCAGAAATACTATGTCTCGATCTTCCGATCATGGATGCGGTCGAGTCTTGTGGGGAAAAGTGCGCAACCTCTATAGAGTGTATAAACTAATCATGGTTAGCCGTGTCCCTGGTTATGGACATCTTGAGTATCTGGAATTGGATATTATTGTTGATCTCATCACTCTTTAATTAATTGAATTGGGTTTAATGATTATACTTGTTTAATTGGGATTTTGAGTTGGAGGAAACTTCTCAAATATTGGAACAACTGGGGAGTAGTTAAATAAATTTATTCCTTTGTTGTAGGGAAAAACTAGCTTCATGCAAAATTCATAAACATAGAGCCTCCACCAGCCAAAAATTGCATGTAGATATAGTTCTTGCATTTCATTGCTTTGCAGTGTAACTCTGCCAGCATATTCCATGTGCTGACCTACACGGCTGCAACGTCTCATGTTGTAGACTACTCAGACAACGAATAAGGTGTGATAGGTCGTTGTCATGCACTCAGCTATGCCGTTGGAGTTGATGGACTCATTTACCTTCGAAGCTTCCGTAGTTATTTAGTTTAGATGGCCTTCAACCATGATATTTTTGTGTAATCATACTCTTTATGAGGACTCGATGTAATAAGTGCGTGATTGAACTCTATTAGAATTCCTCGAGTACTGTGTGTGTCAGCGTCACCAATCCAGGGATGACACTTAAACACAGAGACTTCGGTCCATTGGGATCGTGGTCGCTACAAGATGTTATCAGAGCACACGCTGACTATAGGACGCGAGCACTAGGATAAGCGACAGGATATCTCTTCTTTGCTCATTTCAAATTCTCATCTATTTCTACTCCATAGATAGTGGACCCCAGGAACAAGTTCACTCAGCCGGATGACGACACCCCTTTCGGACGACACTTGGAGGAAGTCACCATGTACTTGAACATCAGACTACCAAGCTTCAATGGGACTTTCTCTGCGACTTTACCGGAAGAGGAACACTGGAAGATCAAAGTCTGGGTACCTGGGAGGACATTTGCCCCAACAACGGAGCCAATTGATTTCTACCTGGATGCACCAAGCTGGAGTTTGGGAAAGAGCATGGAAGCCCCCATTACTTTTGGACGCATATTGAGGTGTATCACAAGGAGCTGGAAAACACCATTTATCAAATATGTGGCCGCCGAGACAAAAAATGGGAGATGATTCATACCAGGAAGGATGGATCAATTGCAGCTTACATTCAAGAGATGGGTGATCACATTCGCCGACAAGAGAATCAAATGTGTTTCAGCATGAAGAACATTAAGAAGGTGATGAAGAAAAACAACGAGCTAGAAGAGGAACTCAAGTTTACACGCGATGGATATGAGGAAGAAATTGTCGTACTACTGGAGAAGCATGAAGATCTGAAGAGGAAGATAGGACTACCAGTGGAGAATCATACACGAGAACCAGCAAAGGAGATCCGTTCGGAGGACTACATCATCTTGGACGACACCGACATGGATAGTGATGCAAATGATGATAGTGCTGATGACTATGTTGACGAAGCTGGAGCAGATATCATGGAGTCTTCCTCTGATCAAAATTTCTAGACGACCACCGAGTTACTAGTAGTATTCTTCCAAGTAGTTAGCATCGATCGAGTTTGTAATCGTAGTTTAGGTTGTTTGTGTGAACCTTGTTTGATATCGAATGAAGTGAATTGATTGTCTTTGTCTCATGAGCATATGGGTAGTGAATCTCTCTTGGACCTTATTCTATTCTGTTTTCTCACCCCTTCTAACCCATCAGATGCCTCCGAGATGTGACAATGGATTCATGTTCCCACCGAAACTCGCTCAGTTGATCTAGCAGCAAAATGCCTTGATGCAGATGCTAGTTCAGAACCAGAACCAAGGCAACAACAACAACCCACCGCCACCACCCCCTGTTGACAACCTAGCCCATTTTCTGAGGTTGAATCCGCCGGTGTTCTCTAGCAGCACCAAGCCGATTGTTGGAGATGATTGGCTCCACAAGATTGGAAGAGAGCTAACCACTATAGGATGCACAGATGCAGAGAGAGAGAGTGCTTTTCCACGCATCATCTTGATGGACCCGCTACATCTTGGTGGGAGAACTTCACCGCCACTTACCCCATTGATACAGTTACATGTGATCAGTTTCAGCAGGCTTTTCGCACCGCCCATGTTTCAGCAGAAGCTATGAGCATGAAGAAGCATGAGTTTCGTAACTTGCGCCAAGGAGGTCGTACAGTGGGACAGTATGTGGATGAGTTTAGCAAGTTAGCATGCTATGCCCCAGATGATGTGGCCATAGATGCCGCAAAGTAGGAGAAGTTTCTTGAGGGACTCAATGATGAGCTGAGTATGCAGTTGATGGTGGCAACATTCAACAATTACCAGGAGTGGTAGACAAGGCCCTCATGATAGAAGGCAAGCAGCAACATATTGACAATCGCAAGAGGAAGTATGGACAGGGGAGGCACACTTCTGGAGCTCAGCAGAAGCCCCGCTATTCCCCGTACACGGGAGGACGGACCCACAACCATGGAGGCCATAACCATGGAGGACATACGCACAATGGAGCAAGTTCGCACAACCACAGTGGCCCTAGGAATGGGAATGGGAATGGAGGAAGCAGCAGTCAGAACCGTTCCAACCCCGCAACACCAGCCAAGAGGGATCTGAGCCACATTACGTGTTTCAAGTGCTAGAAGGCCGGACATTATGCCAACGATTGTCCTGAAGCCAATAATGGAAATGGTAATGGAGGTTCTTCAAAGAAGCCCAACCCTTCACCAAAGGTCAGGTTAACCACGTCAGTGTGGAGGAGATTGAGGATCAACCCAACGCAGTTGTTGGTAAGTTTTAGATTAATGCATTTACAACACTTGTTCTTTTCGATACTGGTGCATTGCATTCATTCATATCAAGGGGATTTTTGGATAAGTATAAGTTGCCAACCGTAGCCCTTAAGTCACGTATGTTAGTAAGTTCCCCAGGAGCGGAGTATATGGCTAGTAGGGGATGTTATCAGTTGCCAGTAACCATAGGTAGACATGTTTTCCCCACCGACCTGATTGTTCTGGAGTCACAAGGATTGGATGTGATACTAGGCATGGATTGGCTATCCAAGTTTGAGGGAAACATCGATTACGCCAGTAAATCAATTCTACTCACCACCCTGGAAGGAAAGAGGATCAAGTATGTATCTAGGCATGTGTCGAGGAGGACTCAGGTGAATTCCTTATCAGGAGTTGTTTAGGAGGAAGTACCAGTGGTGAAGAATTACCCCGATGTATTTCCGGAAGAGTTACCAGGCATGCCACCGGATCGAGACATTGAGTTTTTGATTGAGTTATTGCCAGGCACCGGACCAATATCAAAGAGACCGTATCGGATGCCTGCAAAGGATCTGGAGGAAATTAAGAAGCAGATTAAGGAGTTACTGGAGAAAGGTTACATTCGACCAAGTTCATCACCCTGGGGAGCCCCAGTGCTTCTAGTGGAGAAGAAGAATGGATCATTGAGGATGGTTGTTGATTACCGTGCACTGAATGAGGTGACGATGAAGAACAAATACCCTTTTCCAATGATCATTGATTTGTTTGACCAGCTGCAAGGAGCTAAAGTTTTCTCCTAGATCAATCTTCGATCAGGTTATCACCAGTTGAAGATCCGAGAGCAGGATATACCTAAGACAGCTTTTACCACGAGGTATGGGCTATATGAGTATACCGTTATGTCATTCGGTTTGATTAACGCCCCTGCTTATTTCATGAGTATGATGAACAAGGTGTTCATGGAGTTTTTGGATAAGTTTGTTGTGGTGTTCATTGATGACATTTTGGTCTACTCGAAGAATGAAGAAGAGCATAAGGAGCATTTGCGCTTGGTTCTTGAGAAGCTCAGGGAACATCAGTTGTATGCCAAGTTTAGCAAATGTGAGTTTTGGTTCAAGGAAGTTGGATTTATCGGACATGTTATATCCGGGGAAGGAATAACAGTAGACCCTACCAAGGTTGCTTCTGTCACTAAATGGTTGGCACCCACCTCAGTGGGAGAGATCAGGAGTTTTCTTGGACTCGCAGGTTATTGCCGGAGATTTATTGAGAATTTTCCCAATATTGCAAAGCCCATGACAGAGTTATTGAAGAAGGACACCAAGTTTAAATGGACTGAGGATTGTGAGGCCAGTTTTCAGTATTTGAAGAAACGTTTGGTTACAGCCCCAGTGCTGATTCTCCCAAAGCAACACAAGGATTTCCAAGTGTATTGCGACGCTTCACGCCGAGGACTTGGAGGTGTGCTTATGCAGGAATGTAGAGTTGTTTCACCTCACTAGAGCTTTGACCTCATGAGTTGAATTGTGCTACACATGATTTGGAGTAAGCAGCTGTAGTGCATGCGCTCAAGACATGGAGACACTTTCTCATCGAAAACCGTTGTGATGTATACACGGATCATAAGAGTTTGAAATACATCTTCATGCAGAAGGAGTTAAACCTCGGGCAAAGGAGATGGTTGGAGCTCATAAAGGACTATGACATGAGATTGCATTATCATCCAGGAAAGGCCAATGTCGTAGTAGATGCATTGAGCCGCAAGAGTTATGTTAACACGCTCATAACCAGAGGATTACCTAAGGAATTAGTAGATGGCCTTCGAGAGCTACACTTGGAGATAGTTCCGAGAGGTTATGTTGCAGCATTGGAAATTCAGTCCACTTTGTTGGGTAAGATCAGGGAAGCCCAGAAGACAGACAAGGAGATTTCTGAGATAAAGGAAAGGATGAGTAAAGGAAAGGCTAAAGGATTTCGTGAGGATGAGCACGACACCTTATGGTTTGAGGATCGTATATATGTGCCTAGTGACCCTGAGATCAGGAAGTTAATCCTTCAGGAGGCTCATGATTCGCCTTACTCGATTCACCCAGGCAACACCAAGATGTATCTAGGTTTGAAGGAAAGTTTCTGGTGGACATGAATGAAGAAGGATATTGCCGAGTATGTAGCAGTATGTGATGTATGTCAGAGAGTTAAGGAAGAGCATTAGAAGCCTGCAGGATTGCTACAACCATTGCTGATACTCGAATGGGAGTGGGATAAACTTGGAATGGATTTTATCACTGGGTTACCCAGGACTCATTCAGGCTATGACTCTATCTGGGTTGTAGTTGATCGCTTGACGAAAGTAGCCCATTTCATCCCAGTGAAAAAAAATTATACGAGTGCTAAGTTGGAGAAGATATACATGACCAGCATCGTATGTCTGCATGGAGTTTCGAGGACCATTGTATCAGATAGAGGAACACAGTTTACTTCAAAGTTTTGGAATCAATTGCATGAAACTTTGGGTACCAGGCTAGAGTTTACTACATCCTTTCATCCAGAGACAGATGGACATACCGAGAGAGTCAATCAGATTCTGGAGGACATGTTGAGAGCTTGTGTGCTAGATTATGGATCTAGTTGGGATGACAATTTGCCCTATGCAGAGTTCTCCTATAACAACAGTTATCAAGCCAGTCTAAAGATGGCCCCTTTCGAAGCTTTGTACGGAAGGAGGTGCAGGACACCGTTATCATGGGATGAAGTTGGAGATCGACAAATGTTCAGACCAGACTTAATCAGAGATTCTGAGGAGAAGGTTAAGTTAATTCGAGACCGACTCAAGGTAGCCCAATCCTGGCAGAAGAGTTATGCGGATACTAAACGCAAGGAGATAGCTTACGAAGTCGGAGAGAGAGCATATCTACGTGTGTCCCCACTTCGAGGAGTTAAACGTTTTGGAGTCAAGGGAAAGCTAGCACCACATTTTGTGGGACCATATAGAGTTTTGGAACGCATGGGAGAAGTTGCGTACAAGTTGGAATTGCCCAAAGGATTGTCAGGAGTTCATGATGTGTTTCACGTTTCCCAACTGAAGAAGTGCCACGCAGAGATGGCTGATATTCCTCTGAGAGATATAGTGCCACTAGAAGCAGTTCAGTTGGATAGTGATCTAACCTATGAAGAGAAACCAATCAAGATTCTCGAGTTTTCTAGCCAAGTTACTCGCAGCAAGGTTATCAAGTTTTGCAAAGTTCAGTGGAGCCACCATACCGAGGAGGAAGCCACCTAGGAGTGAGAAGAAGATCTTCGCAAGGACCACCCAAACCTTTTTGCTGACCAACCCGAATCTCGAGGGCGAGATTCATCTTAAGGTGGGTAGGTTTGTAACATCCCAATTTTCAATTTGGATGTTATACATAGATCATCATATGCATACCATAATTTATTTGCATTTTTCTGTGATCCTAGAAATCTTAGGCAACTCAAGGACCCAAGGAGAGAGTTGGACGTTTCACTAAATTCATATTTGAATTTATTTCAAACTTGAAAAAAAGGATCAATTTGATTTTAATATTTTTCTCTCCAATTATTTCCATTGATAAAAATAAATGAGAGAAGATAATATGACTTCTTCAACAGAAGAGAAATTTTGGCGAAGAAATTTTAAAATCAAATTATTATTTTATTTGTATTTTATTTGCAATTTTATTTGAATTAGAGAAAACTTGCATTTTTGAAAATTGCATTTTAGTAGGCATTATAAGAGAAATTCGTAGGCATTCGATCGATGATTTGTTGGATGATATTCATCATGTGACAGTTATAACCTAGGGCCATACGGGACTAGCTCCAGTTCATAAATATAATGTAGGCGTGTCTTTCGTAAATAGTCATACGTGCTTATGAAAGAACTTGCATGACATCTTTTGTCCCACCCTCCCATGGCGGCGGGTCCTATTCAAAACTAAGGAATATTAAGGCCTCCTTTTGATAGAAAACCGGAACAAAGCATTAACACATAGTGAATACATGAACTCCTCAAACTACAGTCATCACTGGGACTGGTCCCGACTATTGTGACTCTGGGGTTGCTGGATCATAACACGTAGTAGGTGACTATAACTTGCAAGATCGGATCTAGAACATTGATATAATGGTGATAACATAAATAGTTCAGATCTAAAATCATGGCACCCGGGCCCAAAGTGACAAGCATTAAGCATGGCAAAGTCATAGCAACATCAATCTGAGAACATAGTGGATACTAGGGATCAAGCCCTAACAAAACTAACTACATTACATGATGAAACTCATCCAACTCCTCACCGACCAGCAAGCCTACGAAGGGATTACTCACTCCCTATGTGGAGCATCATGGAATTGGCGATGGAGAAGGGTTGGTGATGACGAAGATCGAAGATCCCCCTCTCCGGAGCCCCAAACGGACTCTAGATCTGGCCTCCCGCTGAAGAACAGGAGGTGAAGATGGCTCTATCTTGTGGAATGCGACCATTCTTTCTCCCTGGTTTTTTTCTAGAAATATGTGATTTTGTAGCATCGGTTTTAGGATCTGCGAGGCCACCAGGTGGGGACAACCCACCTGGGCGCGCTTGGAGGGGGGCACGCCCTGGTGGGTTGTGCCCACCAAGTTCCCCCACTCCGATGGTTCTTGGCTCCACAAATTCTCATATATTGCATAAAAAATCCTCGCAAAGTTTCGTTCCATTCCGAGAACTTTTATTTCTACACAAAAACAACACCATGGTAGTTCTGCTGAAAACAACGTTAGTCCGGGGTTAGTTTCACTCAAATCATGCAAATTAGAGTCCAAAACATGAGGAAATGTGTTAGGAAAAGTAGATGCGTTGGAGACGTATTAGTGAGCGCGAACGTGTGTGTAATTAACTTTAGTTACCATGTGTAATTAACTATAGTTGCCATGTCTAATTACCGAAGTCACCTTGTGTGATTAACTTTAGTTGTCATGTATCATTAAATATAGTTGCCATGTGTAACTAATTGGAGTTGCCATGTGTGGTCAAACCATAGTTGCCATGTATGGTCAACCATAGTTGTGGTGTGTGATTAACTAGTTGCCACGTGTGGTCAAACCATAGTTGTCATGTATGGTCAACTATAGTTGTCATGTGTGATTAACTAGTTGCCATCTATCATCGTGCGAGTATCGTGTGGGCGAAGAGCAGTTTCACCTACATGTTCTGGCGAGCATCGTGTGTCCATTTCGGCAAGGACCACCCACACATGTGGCACTAAATGATAATGCCCACACGACGTTGGGTGCTTATGTGGCTCTCAATCCAGATGGCAACTGCTATAATATTCATGCAAATGAACAAAACGACATCGATTGTGTTTGGGTCATGTTGATAAGTGCCACACGTGTGGGTGTTATCAGTTAGGTTATATAATGCCATCGTGGTACCATAGGAAATACATATCGCCTCCTTATGATTTTCTAATTCATCCCTTTTTATGAAGGAGATGTTCACTTGAGTGTCGTCTATTGCTACTTGTGAGCTATGTTGGGATTTCCTCGAAGGGGACATGATGATGCAGTACAGTAGAGATAAGTATTTCCCTCAGTTAAGAAGCAAGGTTATCAATCCAGTAGGAGAACCACGCAACACCTTGTTAGCAGTACCTACACACACGATAACAAATCCTTGCACCCAACGCGAACAAGGGGTTGTCAACCCCTTGGTGGTTACTTGCAAGATTAAATTGTATGGTGATAGATAGATAGATAGATCAAACAAAAATACAAAATAAAATAAAGAAATAAAAATTGCTGCAAGGTATTTTTGGTTTTAATATATGAGAAAAATAGACCCGGGGGCCCTAGTTTTCACTAGTCTTCTCTCTTGAAAATAGCGTACGGTGGGTAAACAAATTACTGTTGGGCAACTGATAGAAAAGCAAATAATCATGACGATATCCAAGGCAATGATCATGTATATAGGCATCGCGTCAGAGACAAGTAGACTGAAACGATACTGCACCTACTACTATTACTCCACATGTCGACCGCTATCCTGCATGCATCTAGAGTATTAAGTTCATAATGAACGGAGTAATGCCTTAAGCAAGATGACACGATGTAGACAAAGAAAACTCACGTATGAATAAACCCCATCTTTTTGACAAGATGGCAATGATACAAATACATGTCATGTCCCCTTCTATCACTGGGATTGAGCACCACAAGATCAAAACAATCACAAAGCACCTCTTCCATTGCAAGAAAAATCAATCTAGTTGGCCAAACCAAATCAATAGATCGGAGAGAAATACAAAACTATAACAATCTTGCATAAAAGAGTTCATAGAAAACTCAAATAATATTCATGGATAAATCTAATCATAAACTCACAATTCATCGGATCCCAACAAACACACCGCAAAAAGACATTACATCGAATAGATCTCCAAGAACATCAAGGAGAACATTGTATTGAAGATCGAATAGAGAGAAGAAGCTATCTAGCTACTAGCTATGGACCCATAGGTCTGAGGTAACTACTCATGCATCATCAGAAGGGTAGCAAGGTTGATGTACATCCCCTCCGTGATCGATTCCCCCTTCGGTAGAGTACTGGAGAAGGCCTCCAGATGGGATCTCATGGGAACAGAAACTTGAGGCGGTGGAAAAAGTATTTCGGGTGGCTCTCTCATGTCAAGGGAATATTTGAGAATTTATAGAGGCAGAATTAGGTCAAGAGGTGCCACGAGGGCCCCACAAGCCTGTGGGGGTGCACCTCCTGAGCTTGTCGCACTCTCATGGCTCTTTAGGTCTTCTCCCGGACCTTCTAGGGTCTCTTCTGGTCCAGAAAAAATTAATCCAATTTTTTTTCTCTGTTTGGACCTGTTTGATATTGATTTCCTGGAAACCAAAAACAGGAAAAAAAAACAGCAACTGGCACTGGTTACTAGGTTCATAGATTAGTCCCCAAAAAAGTTATATAATTGCATATAAACATCCAAGATTGATACTATAATAGCATGGAACAATAAAAAATTATAGATACATTGGAGGCGTATCAAGCATCCCCAAGCTTAATTCCTGCTCGTCCTCGAGAAGGTAAATGATAAAAACAGAATTTTTGATGTGCAATGCTACCTACCATGTTCATCATGTAATTTCTCTTTGTGGCATGAATATAAAGATCTGGATGATTCAAAGCAATAGTCTATAATTTGACATAAAAACAATAACAATAAGGCATACCAACAAATGATCATATCTTTCAAAATATCAATGCGAAAGAAAGTTATCACTAAAAAATAATATAGTCTTGTCATGCTCCATCTTCTTAGCACAAAGTATTTATCATGCACAACCCCGATGACAAGCCGAGCAATTGGTTCATACTTTTTAACGTGCTTCGGCCTTTTCAATTCCCACGCAATACATGAGCACAAGCCATGGATATAGCACTATGGGTGGAATAGAGTATGATGTTGGAGGTTGTGTGGAGAAGACAAAAAAGAAGAAAGTCGCACATTGACGAGGCTAATAAATGGGCTATGGAGATGCCCATCAATTGATGTCAATGCAAGGAGTAGGGATTGCCATGCAACGGATGCACTACCAACTATAAGTATATGAAAGCTAAAAAATAAAACTAAGTGGGTGTGCATCCAACTTGCTTGCTCATGAAGACCTCAGGCATTTGAGGAAGCCCATCATTGGAATACACAAGCCAAGTTCTTTAATTAAAAATTCCCACTAGTTATATGAAAGCAAAGCATAGGAGACTCTCTATATGAAAACATGGTGCTACTTTGAAGCACAAGTGTGGAAAGGATAGTAACATTGGCCCTTCTCTCTTTTTCTCTCATTTTTTTTCTTTTTTTCTTTTTTGTGGGGCTCTTTTTGGTCTCTCTTTTTTGTGGGCTATTTTTGGCCAATTTTTTTCGTCCAGAGTCTCATCCCGACTTGTGGGGGAATCATAGTCTCTATCATCCTTTCCTCACTTGGTGCAATGCTCTAATAATTAATAATGATGATCATCACACTTATATTTACTTACAACTCGAAAGAAAATTACATCTCGACACTAGAACAAAAATATGACTCTATATGGATGCCTCCGGCAGTTACCGGGATGTGAAATGATCTAGCAAAACATGTATAAAAAATATGAACGGTGAATGAGCCACAAATACTATGTCAGCTATATGATCATGCAAAGCAATATGACAATGAAGATATGTGTCATAATAAATCGGAACGATGGAAGTTGCATGGCAATATATCTCGGCTATGGAAATGCCATAATAGGTAGGCATGGTGGCTGTTCTAAGGAAGATATAAGGAGGCTTATGTGTGATAGAGCGTATCATATCACGGGGTTCCGATGCACCGGCGAAGTTTGCACCACATCTCAAGGTGAGAAAGAGCAATGCACGGTACCGAAGAGACTAGCAAATTGCGGAAAAGTAAGAGTGTGTATAATCCATGGACTCACATTAGTCATAAAGAACTCACATACTTATTGCAAAAGTTTATTAGCCCTCGAAGCAAAGTACTACTATGCATGCCCCTAGGGGGATAGATCGGTATAAAAAGACCATCGCTCATCCCTGACCGCCACTCATAAGGATGACAATCAATAATAAATCATGATGCAACTTCATAGCATAACGAGAGACCATACGTGCATGCTTAGGGAATCACGAACCTTAACACCAATATTCTTACTAAACCACAATTACTCACTAGCACAACCCGCATATTACCACATTTATATCGCAAACTATTGCAAGGAATCAAACTTATCATTTTCAGTGATCTACATGAAAGTTTGTATTATATCCCACTTGAATACCTATCATATTAGGACCAAATTTATAACCCACACTAATTGTCATTACTATTATCAACTCTCAAAAAGATATAAGTGAAGCATGAGAGTGCAACTATTTATAACCACCGCCATGCTCTAAAAGATATAATGGAAGTACTAGAGCAATTGCCTAGCTCAAAAGATTTAAGTGAAGCACATAGATTATTCTAAGAAATCACAAATAATGTGCGTCCCTCTCAAAAAGGTGTGTCTGGCAAAGATGATTGTCTAAAAATCAAACAAAGCAAAGACTCATATAATACACGACGCTCCAAGCAAAACTCATATCATGTGATGAATAAAATATAGCTCCAAGTAAAATTATCGATAGTTGGTAGAAGAAAGAGGGGATGCCTTCCGGGGCATCCCCAAGCTTCGATGCTTGGGAGTCCTTGAATAGTACTTTGGGGTGGCTCAGTAATCCCCAAGCTGAGGCTCTTTCCACTCCTTATTCTTTCATCCATCATGATCTCACCTAAAACTTGAAAACTTCAGCACACAAAACTCAACAAAACCTTCGTGAAATCCGTTAGTATAACAAAGCAAATCACTACTTTAAGTAATATTTTAAACCCATTCATACTTTATTATTGCAGTATACCTACTATATTCGAACTCAACCGTGGCTTATACCCCCGGATACAATCCACAGAGTCGTCAAAACAAGCAAACAACGCAATGAAAACAGAATATGTCAAAAACAAAACAATATGTAATAATTCAAACAATGACCATACTTCTGTAACTCCATATATTCTGAAAAATAGGAAAGCGTTGGGAATTTGTGTATCAAGTATCAATGATGTGTAAAAAATTCAGAATTTTATCACACTCTAGCAAATCTCAACAATTCTGCTACTGGACGCAAAAGTTTTTGTTTTTGCGTAGAATCAAAGCAACTATCAACCAAATCATCCCAAAGGCTTTACTTGGCACAAACACTTACTACAACACAAAAAAACAACCATAACAGTAGCATAATTGTGTGCACACAAGAAAACAGAAAAATAAACAAGAAAAATAAGATAACTATTGGGTTGTCTCCCAACTAGCACTACCGTTTTACGCCCCTAACTAGGCATGATGCATAGTTTCACGTGTTTTCACCTTTGAGATTAATTTGATAGGTAGACCTCATAATGGATTCATATGGTGGTCGAATTTTCTTTCTAGGGAAATGTTCCATACCCTTCTTCAATGGAAACTAGAATTTTATGTTCCATTCTTTCATATCAATAACGACACCTATAGTTAAGAACGGTCTACCAAGTATTATGGGACAAGACAGATTACAATCAATATCAAGAACGATGAAATCAATGGGAACATAATTCCTATTTGCAATAATAAGAACATTATTTATTCTACCCAAAGGTTTCTTAATAGTAGAATCCGCCAAGTACAAATTAAGAGAACATTCATCATATTCGTAAAACCTAGCACGTCACATAGAGATTTCGGTATTATGGAAACGCTAGCACCCAAATCACATAAAGCATTGCACTCATAATTTTTATTTTAACTTTAATGGTTGGTTCCAACTCATCATATAATTTCCTAGGTATTTAAACCTCTAATTCTAGTTTTTCTTCTAAAGCATTCATCATCGCTTCTACACTATGTTTAGTAAAAGCCTTATTTTGCTTATAAGCATTGGGAGAATTTAGCATGGATTGTAGTAAGGAAATACAATCAATCAAAGAACGACTATCATAATTAAAATCTTTGCAATCCAAAATAGTGGGCACATCTCTATTTAAAGTTTTTACCTCTCGAAACCCACTTTAATCAACCCTCCGAGCTATGGGGACGCCTTCTAGCTAAAGTTGACTCTTCTTCAGTCCCCTTTTCATCAAGTTTAATATTACTAAACAAAGATTCAATGGGAGAAACACCAATCATTTTAATATCTTCATCATTACAACGATAAAAACCGGGCACAATCGCTTTTTCTAAGAATTCTCGCTTAGCCCTCAACCTAGCGGTTCTTTCTTTACTTTCATCCATGGAGACATAAAGGGCTTTAGTTGATTCATTAATATCAATGTTAGGTGGCAAAATTTTAGATTTTAGATTTTCCACATCATGAACGATTCTATCCACACTTCTAGACATATCATAAAGTTTACTCAAATTTTCTTCTATTGTAGTGTTGAAAACTTTTTTAGCATCAATAAATTATTTAATATTACTTTTATGATATGTGGGCATCCTATTATTATTATTGTTATTATTATTATTATTATTATTATTATTATTATTATAAGAATTATCATAGGAATTGCCATAATTATTAGAGGAATTTCCAGGAAATGTAGGATTAAAATTACCCCTATAAGCATTACTACTGAAATTGTTTCGCAAGGCAAAATTCACATCTATGGATCATTATTTTGGTCAATCAAATTAGACAAGGGCACATCAGTTGGATCAATATGAGAATTTTTACTAGCAACCAATTTCATAAGTGCATCTACTTTATCACTCAGAGTGCTAATTTCTTCAACATAATTCACCTTTTTACTAGTAGGTGTTCTTTCAATATGCCATTGTGAATAATTTGCCATAATATTATCAAGCAATTTGGTAGCTTCACCTAATGTAATTTCCATAAAAATACCTCCCGCGGCGGCATCTAAAATATTTCTAGAGACAAAGTTCAATCCCGCATAAATTTTTTGTATGATCATCCACAAACTTAAACCATGAGTAGGGCAATTTCTTATCATTAATTTAACCCTTCGAAAGATTGGGCAACATGTTCATGATAAAGTTGCTTAAAATTCATAATTTGATTTCTAAGAGAAATAATTTTCGCGGGCAGGAGTCGGTCTACTAATATTAGACGTGATGCCTATATAATGATCACCAACAGTAATTTGTTTACCCACCGTATGCTATTGTCTCGAGAGAAGCCACTAGTGAAAGCTACGGCCCCCAGGTCTATTCTTATCATATTTGCTTTGAGATCTATTTTTATTTGCTTTTTTTCAAATCTATTATTCCAAAAACCCAAAAATACCTTGCTGCATTTTTTTATTACTTGTTTTCTTTGGCGTTTATCAAGATCTATTTATCCAATCTTTCCCAATTTTATCCCGTCAACTTGACAACTTCCTACAACGTTACCTGTAAGAGGGATTGACAACCCCTCATAAGTGTCGGGTTGTAAGTATTTGTTCTTTGTGTGCAGGTACCATTTACATAGTGTTGCTTGGTTCTCCTACTGGATTGATACCTTGGTTTCATAACTGATGGAAATACCTACCGTAGTTGTGCTGCATCATCCCTTCCTCTTTGGTGAAATACTGATGTAGTCCAAGCCACATCGCGCCCTAAAACTCTGGTGCATCTTCCCCGGCTCCTGTTCGTTCCCGTCCGAGGCCTCACCATCATCCTCCGCCTTGGTTCGCTTGTCGCGGCACCGCCCTCCGATGTTGTCAACATGGTCAAAAACCAAGGGGAATAAGGAGATGATTGCACATGGTGAGGATGACAGTAGGGGCCCACCAGGATCATGGCAGTACGCAAGCAAGTTCCTCCTTTATTACAAGAAAAAAATGGTTACTCCTGATGGTTTCTGGCATCCGGTCGAACGCCATTGTCAACGTAGTCAATAAGAGAGATAACTGCACAAGGAGCGGCTGACACCCGGGACCCCGTTTCTCACGCAGTATTTTTTTGTTTTCAGGACAGAGCAGAGTATCAACTACAATGTGCGGGAGCTGTGGCCCGTCTAGCCCAGGATTTTATTTCATATGTTTACCACATGACCAGTCCAGTTTTTTCTTTCTAAAAATGACTAGCCCAGCTATTTTGTTTTTTGCAGAATACCCAGCGGAGGCGTACTTGCTTTTCTACGCCCCGCTGGGCCGGAAGTCTTTCAAGACGAGGAGGGATGCATTCGGCTTGCCCAGAAAATGGGATATAAGTAATAAGAAATGGTATTTAAATTCAAAAAATATAGCAAATAGACAATTAGTTCCAAATTACTTTTTTCTTTTGGATTTTGGTATTTTAAATTTCATTGTTTTTGTGTGGGTAAAATTTCATTGGATTTTAAATTAAGGTATGTTTAATTTTTAAATTAATTTGAATCTCGCTAGAAATCCCGTGTTGTATGTTGTTTGTGACAAATTTGGAGGCTGACTTGTGAGTCAACTAGGTTGAAGTGTACGCAAGGCTTTGTCAACTTAGTCCACAAACGATTCTAGCAGCAGTGACCATTCGATGTTAATCTAACGACATAAACCAGCGCCGGTGGGGACGCCTGCTCACGCCTCCCATGGCGAGCTATGCTGCCGCATAGGCCTCACTGTCCCACCCTACTCACATCGCTGGCCAGGTCATTCCTCTACTCACTCACACCTCCTGTTATTTTCCGTCAATGGCAGCCGAACTAGTAAACCCTCATACGCCCCACTGTATGGGCAACCACTGCCGAGTCTTCCCTGGCTCCGGGTCGTTCCCTTCCTAGGCCTCGTTGTCGTCCACCGCATTGGTGCTCTCGATGCGGTGTGGTCAACATAGTCAACAAACGACAGCCGTCAGAAGAGGGATGTATGTGGAGCAGCTGACAGTAGGGACCCACATGGTCCATGGCCGCACGCAAGCAAGTGCCTCCTTATAACGCGAAAAAATGATTCCTCCCACTAATAAGCGGGACCCACCAGCTACATCTCCGCATGCAAGCAAGTGCCTCCTTATTACGCGGAAAATAAGTTTCCTTCCCCTGACAGCTGAGACCCATGAGCTACATCTTCGCACACAAGAAAGAGCCTCCTTAGTACGCGCAAGAAAAATGATTCCTCCCGTTGCTAACTGGGACCCACCCGATTTGTAGGCTGGCTTGTGAGCCTACTAAGTTGACGTGTACACATCGCTTTGTCAACTTAGTCAACAAATGATTCTAGGAGAAGTGGCCGTATAAATATTAATCCAACCGTCATGCTACTTCTTCCACCTCTGAACTGCTTGCTCTAGCCGCCCAAACCAGCTCTGGTCATGTCACGCAGGCATCACCACCCCACCCTACTCCCACCACGGGGTCTGGCGTACCGCAGTACGGAGGAAACGGCCTTCTGTTCGATCACCTACGGTCAAAAAGGGGTTCTGTTCACAGGGAGGGGTTTGGCGTACCGCAAAACAAAGGAAATGGGCTTCTGTTCGAGCTCCTACTGTAGAAACAGGGTCCTGTTGATCCGGAGGTGTTTGGCGTACTGCAAAACGGAGGAAACAGACCTCTCTTCGACAGCCTATGGTCGAAACGGGGTCCTGTTCATCAGGAGAGGTGTGGTGTACCACAAAACAGGACTCCACAGGCTACTATTCATCCATCATCGACTACCACCAGCCTCCATGGGCTACTGTTCATCCACCGTCGACTTCCTCCAAATAGTTTCCCCCTGTTTAGTTAGAGGTGGATGAGCTGATTTCTTTTCACTCATGTATGCTACTGTTCATCCACCATCGACCTTCTCCAGCCTCCACTAGCCATTGTTCATCCATGGGCTACTGTTCATCCATCGCCGACCTCCTCCAGCCTCCACCAGCCATTGTTCATCCACGGGCTACTGTTCATCTAGCCTCCACCAGCTACTGTTCAACCAGCCTCCACAGGGTCCTGTTCATCCACCCCCACTGGTTGGGGTGTGTGGCGGCCTCCTCGGGGTCCTGTTCATCCAGCTGCAACCGCCTACTACCATGGGGTCCTGTTCATCCAGCAGCAACCGCCTACACACGGCCGGGGTCCTGTTCATCCAACCCCCACCGAGAACTGTTCATCCACAGCCAACCAACCGGCTGGACTCACCACATCTCTACTCGTTCTATGTATCGCGTGCGCGGCAACAATGAGCATTGTTCATCCAGAGGCAACCCGCACGGGGGTTCAATCAGCTTCAGTAAGCAGCAGCAACGATCGATCGGGTTCAGTTAGCAGCGAAGGAGTCGGTTGGGTTCAGTTAGCAGCGAAGGGATCGATTGATTGGCTTTAGTACATAGCAGGCGATCGCTCAGGTTCAGTAAGCGGACGCCTCTCGCTCGGGTTCAGTTATAGCGACACGGCTTGCACCACCCGTGTGTACGAGATAGTAAGGCGCAAACCACACTGCATCGCTCGGCCCCGACCACCCAACGTAACCGGGAACTCCGTGAAAATTTCCTCGCCCTCACTTCTACCATGATTTTTTATGCCATGGACGGCCCAAAGAATGTTCTATAGGTGCGTCCCCGGCCCACGAGGATGAAAAGCCCATCTTCTGTCATGATTTTTTGTCATAGAAGTAGGAGCCCACCACATCTATGATGATACATGTTTTTGTCACAGTTATCATCATAGAAGTTTCATAACCATGACATAATTTTTTTTCGCTCGGGCCATAATGCCATGGATGTGTCTTTTTTTGTAGTGATTGGTGTTCTCTTAATTTACTAATAGGTTTAAGCCGAACAATTTGGGCTACCAAATAAACTACTGAAGATTCATAAAAATGTAAAATAGGGAAGGTTTAATGTGGAGCATATCTTGTTGGGTTTAGCATCCTTTCTTGGCCTCGCCGAAGCCTGCGCCTTCATGTTGTGTTCCAGTGAGTCCTTGTCAACTACAAGGTTCATTAATGCCACCTGCTACGTCATCGTTGCTATGTTAAGAATGCATTCGAGTGGTGGATCCTTTTACGAGGTCATACCAAGTAGTGGTGGTGCATCAGCTTAATGCTATTTTTATAAGTTCCTGGTGGGCCTTTAACATTGCCCTTGAAAAGACCAGGATTTAATTTGGCCCCCTTTTAGTTAAACCAAACACTGTGCCTTCAGAGTATTGCTCTACAGCCTCCCATGGTATTTCAAGTGCAAAGTTGGGTACCCGAGGCACATAGTCCTCGGATAGGCAAGGAGAGTCGTAGAGTGCGTACCCCTATTTGAGGTTACTTCTTGATTGCATGGAGGTGAAGGTAACACCTCAAAAGCGCCTGACGGAGATCCGTGGTTTGGTGCCTTAAATGACCTTGATGCCTCCTCTGTGGCTTGAACCTCGGTTGCGAGAGCCACAATTTGGTCCTATGTATGAAGGGAGCGTTTTGTATTGCCATTAACTATTTGGGTCCTGACATTTATTACTTTAGATAAGCGTAATGTGGGACGGTGTTGAATCAGGCGAAAGCAGTTCGCCCGAGCAGTGCGTGATAGCCACTACGGAAAGGAACAATGTCGAATATTAAATCCTTGGTCCGAAAGTTCTCGTGAGAGCCGAAGACTACTTCCAGGGTTAAGGTCCCAAAGCATTGCGCCTCAACACCTCGTATGATACCCTTAAAAGTGGTGTTGCTGGGTTTAATCTTTGACGGATCGATGCCCATCTTCCTGATCATGTCAACGTAGATCAGGTTGAGGCTGCTACCTCCATCCATAAGGACATGTGTGAGGTGAAAACCGTACACTATGGGATCGAGTACCAAGGCTGCAGCTCCTCCATGATGCATACTGGTCGTATGGTCTCATCGGTCGAATGTGATCGGGCGAGTCGACCACGGATTATACTTCGGCGCTACGGGCTCTAAGGCGTATACATCACGTAGTGCTCGTTTTCTCTCCTTTTAGAGATGTGGGTAACATAAATCATCTTCACATCCTTTAGTTCAGGAGGAAACTGTTTTTGGCCTCCATTGCTTGGCCTAGGGGGTTCACCCTCATCCTCACTATGAGCATGACACTTGCCTGGGTTCTCGATTGCAATCTTGCCGGCCTGCTTTATGACCCAGTAGTTCTAGTTCGAGTGATTAGCAGGTTTTTCCGAAGTGCCATGAATTTGGAAAGGCTTATCGAGGATCTTGTCCAACGTAGATGGGCCATCTTTGTTCCCTTTAAAGGGCTTATTCTTGTGGCTGTTGCGTTGATTGCTGAATCCAACATCACAATCGCCTCATCAGCGTCACTTTTGTTGCCTTTATGGCAATGCTTATTGTTTTTATTGCATCGAGGCTTCCCATTATCATCGCATACTTCTGAGGTGCCGAGGTCTCCGCCGTTGCTACTACTACGGGCCAACCAGATGTCCTCTTCTGTGTAGAACTGGGCCATGAGAGAGGTGAGGGCCACCATGGTCTTCGGCTTATCCTGTCCAAGTTGTCGCGCCAGCCATTCATCTCGAATGTTGTGCAACAAGGCAGCAATGGCTCCTGTATCAGGAAAGTCAACGATTTGGTTCTTCTTGGTCAAGAACCGATTCAAAAACTTCCTAGCAGACTCGCCAGGCTGTTGGATGATGTGGCTTAGGTCATCGGCATCGGGAGGCTGAACGTAGGTTCCCTGGAAGTTAGCTCGGAAGGCATCTTCAAGTTCGTCCCAGCTTCCAGTAGAGATCTCAGGCAAGCTATTGAGTGAATGCCTCGCTGGTCCTTTAAGCTTTAGTGGGAGCTATTTGATGGCGTGGATGTCATCTCCTCGGGCCATATGGATGTGGAGAAAGAAGTCTTAGATCCACATAGCCGGGCCAGTCGTTGTATCATACTATTCGATATTGATGGGTTAAAACCCATCTGGGAACTGGTGTTGCATGACCTCATCCGTAAAGAACATCAGTTGTGCAGCTCCTCTGACCTGAGCTACGGCTTTCCGGACACCCGTTGCTGTCCGAGCACGAGTATTATCGCCCTGTCACGCATAGAGCCACGCCTGATATCCGGCCAGTCCAGCAGGCACTTGGTCCCTGGTTTATATATGGATTACAGTGGGGCATGCTAACTTGTCATTTTTGCCCGCAAATCATATGGTGGAGCAAACGAGATTGGATCTTTGCCTTCATGGCAAAGGATTGCAGGGGGTCTCGAATCCCTCCCGCCCCCGTGAAGGGCGGTTGGGCTGATCGGTTTGATCATGTCTATATAGCAGATTGTCATCAACTTCATCATGGAATGCTAGAAGCACACGCCATCATGGGTATGATTGGGTTGGTCCGCGAGTCTTTGCTCGAGGTCTTGCTCGGCTGCGAGGACCTCCATCCACTTATCATTGAGCATATCTTGATTGGCTTTAATTTTTGCGCCATCTTTTAATACTCTGGGCGGTACTTATGAGCCACCGTCGAAAGGTTTCAAGAGTGAGGAAGTCCTTAAGGAAGTCGAATTCATCGGGTCTGAGACTTATGTCCTCTTCCAATTCTAGCATGTAGTTACTGTCGTTGGGATCATCGAGGTCCACCGTCCCTGCAACGCAGTTGATCTGGCCAGACACGACATCGTCACCATTGTCCTGGTCCTCGGTACCGTCCGGGGTGACGTTGTTATCGGATGTGCCATTATCGGTGTTGTTGTTGCTAGCGTTCCCCTTACCGTCATGTTTGGAGCGCTTCCTACTTTGTTGGTGTTTGCGAGATCTTTTTTCTCCTCCTCCAAATCGTTCTTGGCGGCATCCACCATGTAGACATCATAGGCAGAGGTTGTCCTCCAGTTGCCGGTGTTGGAAGGTGCGGTGCCAGGCAGATCACAGACATCGTCATCCATGTCGGTTGCCTCCTCGATGGAGTAGTCCAATACGTCGGTTAAATCTTTGACCGTAGCGACTAGGTGGGTGGTGGGAGGGTGTAAATTTCCCTATCATCGGCTTTACATCCGATCTGGTCAAAGACCGAAGTCTGACCATCAGAAATCCCAAGGCACTGGATTCGGTCTAGCATGTTGTTTAAAAGAGAGAGGTCTATCAGGCCCATCTCTTGACAGTAGGCGGGGCTAACTTGTGGTATGCTTGACAAACCATGTTACACGACTTCGGAGCACGGATCAGCCAGGGCGAGGGCCTGGTCTAATTCGGAAGAGATTGGATCTAAAATCGAGGTTGGTTCTGAGATGAGACTTGATCCGAGGTTCGGGTCCGAGGTTAAGGCCATGGTGTCCGTGGAGTTTTCCAGTCGATCTGGCACCGAGCCAGAGAGGGCGAGATCGCCACGGGAGTCGGTCGTATACTCCGCAAATCTGATGACCTGATCTGGGGTGAAGCTTTCGAAACGGCCGAGGTGTCCAGCCGAATCAACGTGAAGCACGATGCTGCCGAACGCGAACAATTGGTCGGGGACGAAGGTGTCACCACAGCTGATGTTGCTATTGATCTGAAGACGAGCCATTGATCCTTTTTGACAGCACAGTGGGACCTGTATGGGCCACCAATGTCGGTGCTAAAACCGGCGAATCTCGGGTAGGGTGTCCCAAGCTGTAGGTCTATGAACAATGGTAACATGGTACCAAGGGATACGATGTTTACCGAGGTTTGAGCCCTCTTCAAGAGGTAAAACCCTACGTCCTGCTTTGATTGTATTGATTTGATGGAGTACAGAGTACAAGATGATCTACCTCGCGATCGTATGATTGTGTTCTAAACCCTAAGGGTGGTAATCGTGCCTCTAAAGACTAAACCCCTCGGGTTATATATGCACCGGGGGTACCTAGGTTACACACATGGTCGATTACCAACACCGTCTATAGAGCAATCCTTGAAGTACACGCCAAGTCTTTGGAGATTTTCATTTTGATCACGCCGAGGTTCACAACTTTCGTAGCACTTCCTTGTAGTGGTCGGTGGGCCGTACATGTTAGTACCCCTTGGTCCAAGACACCGTCAGGTTGGGTCCAACCTCCTCCAAGGGGTTTGTAAAATTTAATGTGGATGCCTCTTTTGATCATGATCTGCTTAGGGGCACGGCTGGTGCTGGTTTGAGGGACGATAAAGGAAAATCCATTGAGGGGGGGAATTGTAGAATTGATTGGCACTTAGATCTGGTCTATCCATTGCTCAAAAGGTAGGTTTCGACCGCCTCATTATTAACTCAGATAATTTGGAGGTTATTGAAATTATGAACAATGGAGGACGGACGGCGAGTACAACAACGGCTATGTTTGACAATTATTATATTTTTGGCTTGTGATTTTTTCATTACTAGATGTGAGCATTATAATAGTGAAGCAAATAAGGTTGTCCATAAACCTGCTAAATTTGCCGCAAAAAAAATATGCTAAGTTAGCTAGATTTTTTTTTTTACTTTGGACTGGTTTGAGGAGCCTTTGAGTGAAATTGTACACCTCTTCATAAACGATGTAATTGTTATTTCAAATAAATAAAGTTCTGTGTTTTTTTTAGAAAAAAAGGTATAGATATAGATTCTACGTACCGTGATCATATGAAGCTTGACGGAGCACCTTTTTTTTAAAACACTCACGGAGCACTTTGGTGGTCCAGCCTTTCTTAACCCTAACCGGAACTTTAAACGAGAACGCAGCATGGTTGACCAAAGTGTCATCATCGATCCATCGTACCTCCAATGATGATATTCGAACGGAAACTGTAAAGATGGGATGAGACCAAAGGTTAGCATTAGCTAGCGTGATGCGGTTGACTGCCAGTCGTTGGGCTCAGAGGAAAGCAGAATGAAAACGGTGCGCGCGTGTGTGGTCTTGCTTTCATTCCTTGGACTGAGACTTGACAATCTGAAAATGGTCCACCGCCACGAGATCCACGACGCCGTGTCTCCTGCTCATTTCTTATCTATACTCTATGCAGTACTATGCTGAGAACACGGAAAGCAGCGAAGGACATTGCACGCTTGTGCTACAACACTGCTTGGGACCTGCAACTCGTGCTCGGCGCTTAGACATTATGATTGTGTCGGCACTCTAGACAGAAAAACTAGAAATAGCCGTTTCACTAGAATCATGCTAAAAACGGCATCGTCAGACTCAAGATCTGTTGATATAGTAGTTTTTTAGAGGTGTGTGCGGGCGTGCATGAAATGAGTATGCATTTGTGTATATTAACGTCTGTGTGTTTCTAACAAAAAAATTATGCCAAGTGGATGGAATATAAGGTCTTGTACAATGTTAGGGGCTTATGGAGGTGTTTAAAAAATAAATCAAGTTTTCTGAAGCACCGGTACCTATTTCTATAGAAGACACGCCTAATTAAGCGTCTACCCTGTATAAATAAATATTGACGCTTAAGGAAAGCCAGATTGCCAACGAATTTGCCCCAATTCGGAACGAAGCATATCTTTCCTGAACGTTAATGTTAGCGTGTTTTCTATTTGGCGCTTGACAAGCTGGTTAAAGCTATAGTCGTAAGTCACACTAGTTCTGTATGGGCTGGCGCATGTTTCTTTTCTGACCGGTTTTTCCTGTGGCGGGTTTGTGGGTTTTCTCTGGATTTTTCATGCCGGGTTTTCTTTGTTTATTATTTCTGTTCTTTTCAATTTTCCTTTTTTTTCTTTTTTTAAAATTCATGAAACTGTTACAAATTTTGTAAAAAAATCTCACATTCGTTAACTTTTTCTAATTCAAGAACAATTTTTTTAATTTGGTGAACATTTTTAGATCAGCAAAAAAATTCCAAATTCATGAACATTTTTCAAATCCACGAACAATTTTCAAATTTGTGAAGATTTTAAAAATACATTAAAAAATTCAAGTTTGTGAGCAGTTTCCAATCACAAACTTTTTAAATCTACTCCCTCCGTCCTAGAATGTAGGACTTTTTTTATACTACACTAGTGTCATAGTGTGGTATCATAGTGTAGTATCAAAAAAACGTCCTACATTGTGGCCGAAGGAGTATGTACTTTTTCAAACATGTATACTTTTCGTGAATGTTTTTCAAATTTGCGAGCTTTTTTCAATTTCATGAACATTATTCAAATTCATGATTTTTTCCAAAATTTTGAACTTTTCAAATTTATGATTTTTTTTCAAGTTTGTTAAAAAAAATTGGAATTCATGAACTTTTTTCAAATTCATGATTTTTATCAAATTGGTTTGAACCTATTTCAAATCTGTGAACATTTTTTGAATCTACAAATGATTTTTTTCGAATTTATGAATATTTTCAAATTCGCAAACATTTTTTGAAATCTCTAAATAGTTCTTAAAATCTCGTGAACCCTTTTTTCCTTTTATCATATTTAAAAAATATTTTTCCATTAGCCAATGTGGGAGGAACAAGCAGGGGGACCAGCCGATTGAACGAACCATCCAGCGTGCGAGCCTACGTAGCAAACCACCGAACAAACCTACCTAATGAACCAACTCGCGAGAAGATAGCGTGCAAAGTGCTATTTTTGGGTCATGACCCACTAAGGATGCATGAGAGCATTGTTTGCACCAATCGTCGCTTATAGCACTGAATAGGAGGTCTCCAACACCACATAGCTTCTTTTCTCTATAAAAAGACGTAATGCCAACTTGGCCACAACGACCACTATTGATCTGCGGCAGCTTCGGCTTACCAAGGGCAAGGTCCCACGCATCACGTTGCATGACACCTCCTATTGGATGCCCATTGGCGTCAAATAGGAGAGGCTCCGCCTTAAAGCCAGGGCAAATGGGCTGGCCCACACTCTACCACAAGCGAGGTTTTTTGGTTTTTCTGTTCCTTGTTTTTTTAAAATGACTATTGTTTTTTACAGAGCTAGATATTTAAAAACCTAGTAAAAACTAAATATACATTATAGGGAACTTCGCGAAGCAAAAGAAATAGCACATGGTAACTACAGTTTCACTCAAATATTATTTGTGTGGGTACAGAGGTCAATATGGATGTCCACAGTTCCGCTACTGATCATTGGTCGAAGGAAGTTCCGGTCATGTCAATACTTCACCGAACCTACAGGACACATGCTTAAGGGTCACATATCTGCTAAGTACTAGGTGGTTAGGAGCTGGAGAAAAATCATCGCAAAATATTTAGAGACGTAGAGAATGCTTTGGAGAAAAAACCAAAAAAGCCATGTAGCCGAGAAAAATTAGGAAGCATCCTAAAATTTTGGGAAAGTTCCAAAATGGTTTCGGGGCCTCTCGGAATTTTTCAAAAGGTGTCGAGGGGCTGCCACTTGGCTTGGCCCAAGTGGACTAGTTGTACATATGTGACGGTCAATGAGATAAAGGGGGTCCACGATGTGGCACCCAAGACGAAGGAGGCCCCCTTGGCAAGTGGCGCCTAGAAGAGGGGCCCCTTTTGGGGTAGCCCACCTTTTTGTGTGGCAAGTTTTGGTGAGGCAGGGGGGCCTTGGGGGCCACTTTTGGTAAGTGCACCCTCCTTTTGGCACTACCTCCTTTCACCCCTTCCCTTCCCTTCTCCACTATAAACAGAGGAGGCGGGCAACCATCCAAAGCACGACATGATGGGCATGAAGCATGAAAATCAAAATTTTCCTACAAACATCCAAGATCAAATCTAGAAGATGCAAGGCAACGAGAGGGGAGTGTGTCTACATACCCTTGTAGACCAAAAGCGGAAGTGTATATAACGCAATTGATGTAGTCTTACTCTTCGCGATCCAATCACGATCAAATTCGACCTAGTGCCGAACGGGCGACACCTCCGAGATTAGCACACATTCAGCTTGATTGTGTCCTCCCCTTCTTAATCCAGCAAGCGAGGGAGAGGAGGAAGATGAGATTAGAACCAACTCGATGGTATGGTGGTGATGGTGGCAGCGGAATTCTGGCAGGGCTTCGCCAAGCGCGTACGAGAGAAACGCGGGAGGAGTTGGGAGAGGCAATGAGCAAGGGTGAAGGAGTGGTTGCCCCCATGCACCTACCCCCTCTATATATAGGCTAGGGGCAGGGGGCATCCAAAACCCTCCTAGGGCCGGCCACATGGGAGAAATCCTGTTAAACTTGAAGATAACATCTTATCTCTAGATTCAACACTTTAAATATAGAGATACGACCTTATATCTAGATTTAAACGACATGTGCCTTGGCGAATGGTGCAGCCAGCCCATGTGGGCCATAGCCACACTCCTCTGTCCATGTGGGCCCTTTTCGGGTCGTTGGCCCCCACGGTGGAACCTCCGGAACCTTCTAAAATCTTCTCGATACTCTATCAAAAATTCCCAAACTTTTCTGGAACCCTAAATATGACTTCCCATATATAAATCTTTACCTATGGGCCATTTCGGATCTCCTCGTGATGTCCTGGATCCCATCCAAGACTCCGAACAACTTTTGGACTTTCCACTACTAATATCTCAACATTACCCTAACACTACCGAACGTTAAGTGTGCCACCCTACGAGTTCGGAAATCATGTAGACATGACCCACACAAGTCTTCAGTCAATAACCAATATCGGGACCTTGATGCCCATATTGATTCCTACATATTCCATGAAGATATTTATCGGTTGAACCACGATGTCGAGGATTCAGATAATCCCGTGTGAAATTCCCTTTGTCCGGTGATATGTTACTTGCTCGAGATTTGGTCGTCGGTACCTCCATACCTAGTTCAATCTCGTTACCGGAAAGTCTCTTTACTCGTTCTGTAATACAACATCCTATGACTAAACTTATTTGTCACATGAAGCTTCTTGTGATGTTGTTGAAGGAAATATGCAGTAGAGGCAATAATAAAGTTGTTATTTTGTATTTCCTTATTCATGATAAAGGTTTATAACTCATGCTAGAATTGTATTGATCAGAAACTTAAATACATGTGTGAATAAATAAACAAATACCGTGTCCCTAGTAAGATTCTACTAGACTAGCTCGTTGATCAAAGATGGTTAAGGTTTCCTAACCATGGACATGTGTTGTCATTTGATAACGGGATCACATCATTAGGAGAATGATGGTGATGGACAAGACCCATCCGTTAGCTTAGCATATTGATCGTTCAGTTTATTGCTATTCCTTTCTTCATGTCAAATACATATTCCTTCGACTATGAGATTATGCAACTCCCGAATACCAGAGGAATACCTTGTGTGCTATCAAACGTCACAACGTAACTGGGTGATCATAAGGATGCTCTACAGGTATCTCTGAAGGTGTTTGTTGGGTTGGCATAGATCGAGATTAGGAATTGTCACTCCGAGTATCGGAGAGGTATCTCTGGGCCCTCTCCGTAATGGACATCATAAGAAGCCTTGCAAGCAAAGTGACTAATGAGTTAGTTACAAGATGATGTATTACTGAACGAGTAAAGAGACTTGCCGGCAACGAGATTGAACTAGGTATGTGGATACCGACGATCGAATCTCGGGCAAGTAACATACCGATGACAAAGGGAATAACGTATGTTGTCATAACGGTTCGACCGATAAAGATCTTCATAGAATATGCAGGAGACAATATGGGCATCCAGGTTCCACTATTGGTTAATGACCAGAGAGGTGTCTCAGTCATGTCTACATAGTTCTCGAACCCGTAGGGTCCGCACACTTAACGTGACGATATACTGTTATATGAGTTATATGATTTGGTGACCGAATGTTGTTCGTAGTCCCAGATGAGATCATGGGCATGACGAGGAGTCTTGAATTGGTCGATAGGAAAATATTGATATATATGATGATGGTATTCGGACACCGGAATGGTGTCGGGATACACCTGATAGCCATGAGGTCGCCGGAAGGGATTCCGGACACCCCCTGTAGGTGTTATGGGCCTAATGGGCCAAGGGAGGGACTGACCAGCCCCTAGTACGACCCTTCTTTTGGCAGCAGGCCCTAAGGGAAGGAAAGGAGGGAGGGCTAGCCCCTCCTGCCTTTCCCTCTATTGGGAGAAAGGAAAGGAGGGGGCGCCCCCCTCCCCCGCCTTTCCACCGCACCTATATAAGGCAGGGGAGGTGCGCAACTTAGGAGGGACTCCAAGTAGGATTCCTCCTACTTGGGCGCCTCCTTTGGGTGCTCCTCCCTCCCTCCCTCCCACCTAGATATATGTGGGAGGAGGGCGCCTAGCACACAATAGACAATTGCCTAGCCATGTGCGGCGCCCCCCTCCACCGTTTACACTCCCGGTAATATTTCCGTAGTGCTTAGACAAAGCCCTGCGGAGATCACTTCACCATCACTGTCACCACGCCGTCATGCTGACGGAACTCATCTACTACCTCGACGTCTTGCTGGATCAAGAAGGCAAGGAACGTTACCGAGCTGAACGTGTGCAGAACACGGAGGTGCCGCGCGTTTGGTACTTGATCGGTTGAAGCGCGAAGAAGTTCGACTACATCAACCGCATTGTGAGACGCTTCCGCTTACGGTCTATGAGGGTACATAGACACACTCTCCCCCTCGTTGCTATGCATCTCTATGGATAGATCATTGCGTGTGCGTAGAAATGTTTTGTTTTCCATGCTCCGTTCCCCAATAGTCGCATCATGAGCTAGGTCTATGCATAGATGATATGCACGAGTAGAGCACAAAGAGTTGTGGGCAGTTATAATCATACTGCTTACCACCAACGTCTTATTTTGATTCAGCGGTATTGTGGGATGAAGTGGCCCGGACCAACCTTACATGTCCACACGCACATGAGACCGGTTCCACCGACAGGCATGCAACTAGTTTTGCATAAAGGTGGCCGGCGGGTGTCTGTTTCTCCTATTTTAGTTGAATCGAATTTGACTGCGGCCGGTCCTTGAAGAAGGTTAAAACAGCAAACTTGACGAAACACCGTTGTGGTTTGATGCGTAGGTAAGAATGGTTCTTGCTAGAAGCCCGTAGCAGCCACGTAAAACTTGCAACAACAAAGAAGAGGACGTCTAACTTGTTTTTGCAGGGCATGTTGTGATGTGATATGGTCAAGGCATGTGTAATATACGTTATTGTATGAGATGATCATGTTTTGTAAAAGTTATCGGCAACCGGCAGGAGCCTTATGGTTGTCTCTTTATTGTATGAAATGCAAACGCCATGTAATTGCTTTACTTTATCACTATGCGTTAGCGATAGTTGTAGAAGCAATAGTTGGTGAGACGAGCACGACGCAACGATGGACATCAAGGTGTCGAGCCGGTGACGATGGAGATCATGACGATGCTTTGGAGATGGAGATCAAAAGCACAAGATGATGATGGCCATATCATGTCACATATTTTGATTGCATGTGATGTTTATCTTTTATGCATCTTATTTTGCTTAGTATGGCGGTAGCATTATAAGATGATCCCTTCACTAAATTTAAAGGTAAAAGTGTTCTCCACCGTTGCTACAGTTTGTCGTGTTGAGACACCACGTGATGATCGGGTGTGATAGACTCTACATTCACATACAACGGGTGCAAGATAGTTTTGCACATGCGGAATACTCAGGTTAAACTTGACGAGCCTAGCATGTACAGACATGGCCTCGGAACACTGGAGACTGAAAGGTCGAACGTGAATCATATAGTAGATATGATCAACATAGAGATGTTTACCATTGATGACTACTCCGTCTCACGTGATGATCGGACATGGTTTAGTTGATTTGGATCACCTATAATTTAGATGACTTGAGGAATGTCTATTTAAGTGGGAGTTCATTAGTAATTTGATTAATTGAACTTAATTTATCATTTAACTTAGTCTTATAGTTTTGCATATCAATGTTATAGATCAATAGCTCGCAATATAGCTCCCCTATTTTTGATATGTTGCTAGAGAAAAACTAAGTTGAAAGATGATAGTAGCAATGATGAGGACTAGGTCTGTGATCTCAGGATTATCATCATTGCTGCATAGAAGAATTATGTCCTTGATGCACCTCTAGGTGATAGACCTATTGCAGGAGCAGATGCAAATGTTATGAATGTCTAGCAAGCTCGGTATGATGACTACTTAATAGTTTAGTGCACCATGCTTTACGGCTTAATACCGGGACATCAAAAAATATTTTGAATGCCTTGAAACATATGAGATGTTCCAAGAGTTGAAATTGGTATTTTAGACTCATGCCCATGTCGAGATGTATGAGACCTCTGACAAGTACTTTGCCTACAAGATGGAGGAGAATAGCTCAACAAGTGAGCATGTGCTCAGAATATCTGGGTACTACAATCCTTTAATCAAGTGGGAGTTAATCTTCCAGATAAGATATGATTGACTGAGTTCTCTAGTCACTATCATGAAGCTACTAGAACTTCGTGATGAACTATAATGTGCAAGGGATAACGGAAAAGATTCCCGAGCTCTTCGAGATACTGAAATCGGCGAAGGTAGAAATCAAGAAAGAGCATCAAGTGTTGATGGTTAACAAGACCACTAGTTTCAATAATAAAGGGCAGAGGAAAAGAAAGGGAACTTCAAGAAGAATGACAAGCAAGTTGCCACTCACATGAAGAAGCCCAAAGCTAGACCTAAGCCTGAAACTGAGTGCTTCTACTGCAAAGGGAATGGTCACTGGAAGCGGAACTATCCCAAATACTTGGCGGATAAGAAGGATGGCAAAGTGAACAAAGGTATATTTGATATCCATGTTATTGATGTGTACTTTACTAGTGTTCATAGTAACCCCAGGGTATTTTATACCGGTTCAGTTGCTAAGATTAGTAACTCAAAACAGGAGTTGCAAAATTAACAGAGACCAGTTAAGGGCGAGGTGACGATGTGTGTTGGAAGTGATTCCAAGGTTGATAAGATGACCATCTCACACTCCCTCTACCTTCGGGATTAGTGTTGGACCTAAATAAAAGTTATTTGGTGTTTGCGTTGAGCATGAATGTGATTGGATCATGTTTATTGCGATACACTTATTCATTGTAGCCAGAGAATAGTTGTTGTTCTGTTTACATGAATAAAACCTTATATGGTCATACACCCAATGTAAATGGTTTATTGAATCTCGATCATAGTGATACACATATTAATATTATTGATGCCAAAGGATGCAAAGTTGATAATGATAGTGCAACACATTTGTGGAACTGCCGTTTATTTCATATTGGTGTAAAGCGCATGAAGAAACTCCATACGGATGGATTTTTGGAATCACTTGATTATGAATAATTTGATACTTGCGAACCATGCCTCATGGGCAAGATGACTAAAACTCCATTCTCTGGAACAATGGAGGCATCTGATGGGTTTAGAAGGGGTGAGAAAATAGAATAGAATGGGGGTCTAAGAGAGATTCACTACCATAATGCTCATGAGACAAACACAATCAATTTCACTTCAATCAATAGCACACAAGATCACACAAAAGCGGTCTAACCTATGATTACAAACTCGACCGTTGCTAACTACTTGGAGGGAAATACTACTAATTACAATGGTGGTCGTCTTGAAATTTTCATCAGAGGAAGACTCCATGATATCTGCTCCAGCTTCATCAACGTAGTCTTCATCACTATCAGGGTCAGAGTCGGTGTCATTGGTGATGATGTAGTCTCCGGGGTGGTTGTTCTCCTTCTTTGGCGCGGGGTCTCCCATGAATACTCCTAGCTTCTTCTTCAGGTCTTCATTCTTCTCCAGTAGTACATCAAACTCCTCCTTGTATCCATCGCGTGTAGACTTGATCTCCTCCTCCAGCATGTTGTTTCTCCTCACCAGTTTCTTGATCTTCTTCATGTGGATAATTTGTTGATTCTCCTATCGACAAATATGATCTCCCATCTCTTGAATGTAAGCTGCAATTGATCCATCCCTCCTGGTACGAATCATCTCCCATTTGTCATCTCGGCGGCCACATATCTGGTAAATGGTATTCTCCAACTCCTTGTGATACACCTCACATATTCGTCCAAAGGTGATGTGTGCGGCCATGCTCTTTCCAATACTCCAACTTGGTGCATCCAGGTAGAAATCAATAGGCTCCATTGTTGGCGCAAAAGTCCTCCCAGGTATCCAGACTTTGATCTGCCAGCGCTCCTCTTCCGGCACAGATGTAGAGAAAGTCCTCGTGAAGCTTGGTAGTCTGATGTTCAAATACTTAGTGACTTCCTTCAAGTGCTTTCCGAAAGGGGTGTCATCATCCGGCCGAGTGAACTTGTTCCTGGGATCCTCCATCTATAGAGTAGAAAGAGAGTAGAATTAGAAATGAGTAGAGAAGAGAAATCCCATGGCTCATTCTAGTGGTCGCGTCCTACAGTCAGCGTGTGCTCTGATACCATCTTGTAGCGACCAGACCTCAAACGGTCAAGTCTCTGTGCATTAGTGTCATCCCTGGATCGGTAATGCTGACACACACAGTACTCGATGAATTATAACAGAGTTTCAATCACACACTTATTACATCGAGTCCTCATAAAGAGTATGATTACAAAAATAAATCATGGTGACGGCCATCTAAACTAGATAACTGCGGAAGCTTCGAAGGTAAATGAGTCCATCAACTCCAATGACATAGCTGAGTGCAAAACAACAACCTATCGCACCTTATTCATCGTCTGAGTAGCCTGCAACATAAGACGTTGCAGCCCGAAAGGGGTCAGCACATGGAATATGCTGGCATAGTTACACTGTAAAGCAATCAAATGCAAGAACTATATCTACATGCAATATTTGGCTTGTGGAGGCTGTAAGTTTCATAGTTTTGCATAAAGCTAGTTTTTCCCTACAACAAAGGAATAAATTCATTTAACTACTTCCATGTTGCCCATTATTTGAGAAGGTAACCCCAACTGAACCCAATTAAAAATATCATCATTAACCCATCATCATAATTAATTAAAGTAACGTGATGAGATCACATTAATAGATTCAAGTACTAGATACTCAAGAAGTCCATAACCGGGACACGGCTAACCATGATTAGTCTATACACTCTGTAGAGGTTTGTGCACTTTTCCCCACAAGACTCGACCGCATCCATGATCGGATGATCGAGACATAGTATTTCTGAAGGATTAACTCTCTACTCCAGGTAGACAGAACCACCTACAACCCTCTACATCTGCTAGTCTACCTCTTCAAGAGCTCGCGTAACTTACTCAACTATGCTAGTCCACGATTAAATAACTCTCAAACTTCCATGTGTGAATCAGGATCCAATCCCCGTCTACGAGCATGGCTAAGCAGTAATAAGTATAATGTATATTCCCGGGGTGATCAAAAGGTATTAGGCTCCTACCTCAAGCACTACAACCAAATCCACATGTTCCCAATCCTACTCATGCAAATATTTGAGGGGCAATACTAATGCATAGTAAAAACTTGGTATAAAAGAGTATGATCAAAGTGTAACTTGCCTTGCTGACGATCTACAAACTCTAGAGATTCGTAGTAACAAGCTTCGCACTCCGGGTAATATAGCGTAGACAAACAATGGCATACATAAGCAATCACTCAAACGAAACACGAGAAAACCCGAGAAAAGATCCAAATCGAACACGAAACAAGCAAACGACTTAAACTAACAAGAGTCAAAACCTAACAACATTATTAACATGTGAATTAGATCTCAACAGTAGGTACATGTGATTGGCTACGATTCGCAAAAAGATTCAACTCAAACGGAGCAACGAAACTCAAAATACGAAAAAACAAGATCGTTTACTAATCTGGACTAAAGGCAAATTTTACAGTACCAAAATCATGTTTAAGTTGGTTAACTGGAAAGAACGGAATGATATGAGATTTAGACGCTGGTTTCATCTAATTTGGATAAACGAGTAAAAAGTTATACTAGTTTAAAGATTAGGGGCTAAATCGCTATAAAAGTAATCGCAGATAAGTTCCTAGACAAAAATAAACTAAAAAGAAAAAGACTAACGAACGAACGTTCGCTGTCTGGACTAATTTGACGAAAAGCGTTTGTTAAAACGAACGAATGGACGAATGTCTGCTAATTAACTTAACCGAACGAAAGACCTATCTAAAATAATAAACCGCGAAAACGAAAAAAAATCGGGGTTAACCGGAAAAAAACGACCGGTCAAATGGCGGCGACTCGGCGGTAGGGCTTAGGTGGCGGGTGGCGGTGCGGGGCTTGCGGCGGCAGAGGCGACTAGCGGCAGCGGCAGCGAGCAGCGAGGCGGCAGGCGGCGATGCAAAGCAGCGGCGGCGGCGCGCGCGGGCAGGCGGTGGTGAGTGGTGGCGCTGGCGAGGGTGGGCGGCGGCGCGGCGACTTGGGGTCCAGGGGGGCCCGGGCCGCGGCTTATAAAGGGGAGGGGGCGATGGCGGCTTGGGGAAGTGGTCGGGGCGAGGGGAGTCCGGCTCGGACTCTCCGAGCTCCGGCGACGGCGCTGCCGTGCATGAGGCGGACGGGCAGTGGCGGTGCACGTGTGGGCCGGCCTGCGCGATTGGGCCTTTGGCCCAGTCGGGCGGGAAACTTTTTTTTAAAACTTTGCTCGAAGAAAATTTCCTAATAAAATATTTAAAAAAATCTAAATATGTCAAAAACAATTTTCACCTTCTAAATAAAATATTTAGAACAAAGTGAACATTTTTCTGGCCTAAAAAATGCAATTTTCAAAAATGCATATTTTTCTAATTCAAATAAAATAGAAAAAAAATTTGAATAAAATCATGATTTGATTTTAAAATTCTTTCTCCAACATTTCTCTTAATTTGAAGAAGTCGTATTATCTTCTCTCATTTAATTTTAATATTGGAAATAATTGGAGATAAAAAATAAAATCAAATTGTTCCTTTCTTCAAATTTGAAATAAACTCAAATATGATTTTTGCGAAACCTCCAAGTCTCTCCTTGGGTCCTTGAGTTGCTTAAGATTTCTAGGATCTCAACCAAATGCAAGAATAAATATGATATGCATATGATGATCTATGTATAACATCCAAATTGAAAATTGGGATGTTACATACCTACCCCCCTTAAGATGAATCTCGCCCTCGAGATTCGGGTTGGTCAGCAAAAAGGTTTGGGTGGTCTCTACGAAGATCTTGTTCTCGCTCCCAGGTGGCTTCCTCCTTGGTATGGTGGCTCCACTAAACTTTGCAAAACTTGATAACCTTGCTGCAAGTAACTCGGCTGGAAAACTCGAGAATCTAGACTGGCTTCTCTTCATAGGTTAAATCACTGTCTAACTGAATAGCTTCCAGTGGCACTGTATCTCTCAGAGGAATATCAGCCATCTCTGCATGGCACTTCTTTAACTGGGAAATGTGAAACACATCATGAACTCCTGACAATCCTTCTGGCAATTCCAGCTTGTAGGCAACTTCTCCCATGCGTTCCAAAACTCTGTATGGTCCCACAAAACATGGTGCTAGCTTTCCCTTGACTCCAAAATGCTTAACTCCTCGAAGAGAAGACACACGAAGATATACTCTGTCTCCGACTTTGTAAACTATCTCCTTGCGTATAGAATCCGCATAACTCTTCTGCCTGGACTGGGCTACCTTGAGTCTATCGTGAATCAACTTATCCTTCTCTTCAGAGTCTTTGATTAAATCTGGTCCGAACAACTGTCGATCTCCAACTTCATCCCACAATAATGGTGTCCTGCACCTTCTTCCGTACAAAGCTTTGAAAGGGTCCATCTTCAAACTGGCTTGATAATTGTTGCTATAAGAGAACTCTGGATACGGCAGATTGTCGTCCCAACTAGATCCATAATCTAGCACACAAGCTCTCAACATGTCCTCCAAAATATGATTGACTCTCTCGGTCTGTCCATCCGTCTGTGGATGAAAAGTTGTACTGAACTCTTGCCTGGTACCCAAAGTTTCATGCAACTGATTCCAAACTTTGAAGTAAACTGGGTTCCTCCATCTGATACAATGGTCCTCGGAACTCCATGAAGACATACGATCCTGGTCATGTATATCTTTGCCAACTTAGCACTCGTGTAAGTGGTCTTTGACGGTGTCCTGGACTAGGGGGTACTCACCACGTCGTCTCCCATGGCCGTATACTCATGGGCCAGATCGGACAACCCCTGCCGCATACAAGGAAGACTCCACAAGACTTGGCACCCAAGACAAGGACTCTCCTAAACCCTAGGCCTCCGGTGTCTTATATAAACCGAGGCCAGGCTAGTCAATAGACCAGCTCATATTCATTACTACAATCTCGTGGTAGATACATGTACTCTGTACTACACCCATATGAATACGATCAAAAGCAGGACGTAGGGTTTTACCTCCATCAAGAGGTCCCGAACCTGGGTAGAATCCGTGTCCATGTTACCATCGCTCCAAGACGCCTAGCTTAGGACCCCTACTACGAGATACGTCGGATATTGAACTGACATTGCTGCTTTCATTGAGAGCCTGTTAGGCGATCGTCGCGGATCGATGGGGGATCAGGTGATATTTTTCTAGTTAAATCTGTTCCACATGAATTAATTTCTTTGAGAGTTTTTCTCGGATCGCAATTTTATTCCACAGGTTTCTCCGATATCTTTTTCGATCTCAGACCGAATCAGGAGAATTTATGCACCGACCACTGCCGATCATCAAAACATTTGCGTGGCCGAGGACCGTGTGGAGGCAACATCCAAACTAGAGCAAGACAAGCTGTCCTTGGGCCATGTTCAATCCCCCATCTCGAACAACCATAAAGCACGAACTGCCTTGTTCGGGCAGCGAGCGTGCAACAATGTTCAATTAGTCCAAGGCCGCTACCTTCAATCTGGGCTAGCACGTGAAGCACTAAAATGCTTCAGAGAGCTAAAGATACATGGACACTGCTACTAGTGCTCCTACAATTCCACAAGGAAATACACGCGGAGGACTCCATCCAAAAATACAAATTGATTATCACGTATTTCGGAGACTGATTGGTCTTCGTACAAGGCGGCACTGGTTCTGGCTTTTTACCTCAGATTTTAACGCCTCATCGTCCGAGCAAAGAACATCAGGTTTTATTTTTCTAATTTCCTGTACTATATATGTTAAATACGCACAAGATATTTTTCTGGTGGTTTGCATGAGTTTTTCTGTGTGGATTTCTCTACCAGTTACAATTCGGTCCGTCGAGCGCATCAACATGGTGGTTCGTACAGTTTCCTACAAACCGGCTTCGTCCATAGTTCGGCGGACACCATGTCTGTAGCCCAGCTCGCCAGATGAACAGCAGCAACAAATAATATTTTGCTCCTATGATTATCCGGGTTCAGGTTCAATTTTTCCATTTATTTGTTTTGTACAATTTCATACATCAAGAAATCCTTTACTTCGGATTTGCACTGTTTGTGTGCGCAGGCCGGCATCGTTGCCGCATGGACTCTGACGTTTTTAGGCCACCATCAAGCCGCGTCGACCCGTTCCCGGAACAAATTCGGATTGCGCTGTGCTGGCGTAATCTCCCCGCATATTGGGACATGCATTTGCACCTACATGATGTTACTTCGCCGAGCCAACCCCGGCATCCAGACTATTTTTTCTTTAATTGTATACCTCCTTAAATTAATTAAGTATAGGAGATTTATCATTATTATTATTCGTCATTACTTTTATTTGCATTATTTTATGTGTGTAAGTATCTGAATTTGACTGCGTCACACAGTCACCTCGGCGTGCCGACGTCGTCATCCTGCCTTCGTCAACCAAATTGTGTTACCACTTTGGCCCAGGACAACACACCTTTTTGTCGCATCACCGCACCATCACTTCTCCAACCTACTCCGGGGACTTCGGCATTACCCCGCCGACCTGCTCCATCACATCGGCTAGACTGGGGGCTTCACCTCTTCGGATTGCCGAGCTCTTCACTCGATCACCTCGGGACCGGCTTGGGGGCTGGGACCTCGTCCCGCCGTAAGCTCGGACCGCGTCATCAATGCCGAACACATTAACCAGCTAAGTCGCTTTCATGCCCAAAAACTTTCAGTTTTAAATTTTGTTCGGTTTGACATTATACTTTTTTGGCAAAAAGTTGTTTGTGAAAAAATTCCTTGTCATAATTTTGTTTGTGACACACAAATTCAAATACCCCGTTTACTTGGGGGCTTCCTTTATGAAGCCTTTCCTCTTGCATATGATTATACTTGTATGGCTTCGTTCCTTGTTCGTGTATTATGCCACAATATGCACCATGTTGACTTAAGCGATTTGCAAGCTGGGTTGCCTTGCTCCTGTGTTTACCCTATGTTCCTGATTGTTTGGCTAGGGAGTAAAGGGAGCACCTCTGCGATTGTCACGACTGGGTCCTCCGAGCTCTGACCTCAGACTGGGTGAAGCCAAAAGCTAGCACTCTTATTGTTTTCAATTATGGTCGACACACAACGGAACTCATGAGTACAAAAAATCTATTGCACAAGTCTCGTAGTAACAATGAGCAACCGAAGAAAGGTATCAGTGGGGGTACTATTTTCTTTGAAGCTGCTTCTTACAATTCGTCAGTAATATAGCATAAGTTCCCTGAGCGCGCTTTGTCTATTACAGCCTTATGGCCTGATTGCCTGGTTATCGGAAACACCGTCGATATTCTTGACATGTGGAGTACATAACACTTTTTGGCCCTTGGCCGAAGAGGGAGAAGTCGATGGTCGGTTAAGACGCGTTTAAAGTTCCGGTGAACACATATATGATATGAGTACTTCGGTACATACAATCATTATACATAAAATTCTTTTACCCAAGTCACTCGGGGGCTCTTAAATTTATGTGAGCTGTTTTATAATAAGTGTTCTTCTTCTTAGTCGTTGCAAAGTCTTTTTTCTATCACTCCTTTTTTCGACGCGAGTGTGTGGTCAATAGCCGGGGAGCCTAATTTTTCTCTCAAAGCCGCTAAAGTTTGCTAAACTGGCCTAATAAGAAGTACTCCGCCTTCGGATAGGAGGTTGAAGCCATAGGCTAACCCGCTTGAAGTCTTGAGATAGGATGTGTCATGTTAAAGCACGACAGAAGCACAATTCTTTTTTTTTCTTCTAAGACCAATTTTCTGATTGGCACCAAACAATTTATCTAGTTCAGACGTCGAGTTTTTACTAACATTTTTGGTTTTCCAATCCTATGGCACTTTTCAACTATTTGTGTGTTTTCCGCATAAGTCTCGCAGTGCAACGCCGGACACCTTTAGAGATTCGGCAAAAATTCTCAGATATTGCTATATATGCATCAGTTTCGAATTGTGTCTTCGGTCTATAGTTGGGTTGCCCGGCTCCTGTGCTTGCCTCCTATGTTCCACTTCGTTCGGCTAGGTGTGCAAAGGGAGAACCACTACGATTGTGCTTCCAGCTCGCATGGTTAAGCACCTCAGTGGAGAAAGCCGAAAAACTGACTGTCACAATAGAGCGTAAACTGGTCAGTGGTCCGATGACTGTATTAAATGATGGGCCCTTCATAACATTGGACGAAGTGTTTACGGCTTGACCTCGGTTGTCGCCGAACACTAACCGGGGGGCTACTTGGTGGCCTCCCAACTTTGAGCTCCTATGACTAAGTGAAAGTTATAAAGCCCGCATATCTGATTGCCTCGTTTCCGCTAACACAACCGCCTTCGGGCACCGAGACGTCGGCTAAGGGTTGTTTTGTTATTACGGAAACACCCTGCGTAGCATCTACAAGGGCATAGAAGCCGACGATGGGCCACTTTCAGATGATAAACGGTCGCAACGGAAGTGAAAATTTGGGTTCATTTAGACCATAGAGTTTGGAAGCTTTCCCCGAACTAAATCCTTAGTATTTTCCTCCCACATTGATCGGAGCTGAGGTTTCATGATCATGCTTAGCATGACAACCCAAAGAAAGGAACCGATAGCGGGACTATTTTCTTTGGACGATGTTTCTTATGTTAAACAATAATATAACATGTCTTTTTGCGTACCTTTGTTTATAAAACCGTATGGCCGGATTGCCTTGTTTGCCGTAAATCTTTGCCCTCATAAAGGCTTTATAAAGTAGGACAAACACCCCTCGGCTGCTGGCCGAGAAGGTTGAAGCCGATGGTCGGTCAACAAAGTTTTGTACAATGCGGATCCGAGCATTAATGATGTATAGTACTTGGATACATAGAGTCATTACATATAATTTGTGATCTTACTATGGATATCGATCCTTAATTCGGCCTCCCATTCCCGCATTTAGGCTCGGGGGCTACTGGGCTTCGGGCTTATTATTTACAAATATTAAAAGGGCACATCGATCCCCTGATCTGGTGTTGCCACCCGAACAGTGTCTCGGGGGCTACTGCATTGACAATCCAATGCAGAAAATTTAAAATGCAATATAGTTTTTGAGGGGATTATTATCCTCAGGTTGGTCGGCCGCACCCAACCTGAGTCTCGAGGACTTTGCACATCGCGTTTCTATTCCTAAGTATGCTGCCGAGCTGGGAATTGATCCTCGGGCTGATCTTATGAATCGACCTGAGTCTCAGGGGCTACTAGGGTCAATGGTTTGATTTTTTCCTTCAGGTGCATCCCGGATATTAGGCCAACACGCACCTTGAGGGCTACTGGCTATACATCTCGGCATAGATTACATTGCATAATTCGGAATTAAATTCATAAAAATCAGCCCATGGCCGAGGTGGTGCACCACCTCGGATACAGTCCGGTGTTGGTGCTCAACTACGATAGACACCCTGGAAGTAGTCCGGCATAAAGCTCGGGCGCTAGTGGCTGGCTCCGTAGAGGGCATTTCTGGCATTAAGCTCGGCTAAACTCCTTCAACTTTTTTGAACCAAGGTGATCTATGACACCTTGGATATAGTCCGGCGTTGGAGCTCGGCTGTAACAATACTCCTCAGATACAGTCTGGCGGTGGAGCTCGGATACATTCCGGCGGTGCAGCTAGGATACAGTCCGGCGTTGGAGCTCGGAAGCGGTCCAGTGTTTGTGCTCGGCTGCAAAAGATATCTCGAATGCAGTCCAGCGTTGGAGCTTGGATGCAAGAGGATACCGCCCCACGAGAACAACTTCAAACCCAAGGTGTGGCGTAAAAAATAACAAGGCATTGATAAAGGCCGATAACTTAAAGGGGCTCCTCGGATACCCGACATATAAACTCTTCGGATCCACTTTAGAAATCCTCAAGATCGAAGATGAGAAGATTTGTTGAACCAGTTTTCAAGACTGATGACTGAAGATGAAGAACAGTTCGGAAGAATCGAGGAGCGTCCCCAACTTGAAGACCGGTTCAGGGGGCTACTGACAGTGTCCTAGACTAGGGGGTACTCACCACATCGTCTCCCAATCAGTTGGATTGGGCCGAGGACCCCCATGGCCGTATACTCATGGGCCCATTCAGACAACCCCTGCTGCATACAAGGAAGACTCCACAAGACTTGGCACCCAAGACAAGGACTCTCCTAAACCCTAGGCCTCCGGTGTCTTATATAAACCGAGGCTAGTCTAGTCAATAGACCATCTCATATTCATTACTACAATCTCGTGGTAGATACATGTACTCTGTACTACACCCATATGAATACAATCAAAAGTGGGACGTAGGGTTTTACCTCCATCAAGAGGGCCCGAACCTGGGTAAAATCCGTGTCCATGTTACCATTGCTCCAAGACGCCTAGCTTAGGACCCCTACTATGAGATACGCCGGATATTGAACCGACAGTCTTTACCGGGATGAAATGAGCTACTTTCGTCAACCGATCAACTACAACCCAGATAGAGTCATAGCCTGAACGAGTCCTTGGCAATCCAATGATAATATCCATGCCAAGTTTATCCCACTTCCATTCGGGTATCAGCAATGGCTGTAGCAATCTAGCTGGCTTCTGATGCTCCGCCTTAACTCTCTGACATACATCTCATACTGCTACATACTCGGCAATATCCTTCTTTATTCCTGTCCACCAGAAACTTTCCTTCAAATCTAGATACATCTTAATGTTTCCTGGGTGAATCGAATACGGCGAATCATGGGCCTCCTGCAGAATCAACTTCCTGATCTCGGGGTCATTAGGCACTTATACGCGACCCTCAAACCATAAAGTGTCGTGCTCATCCTCACGAAATCCTTTAGCCTTTCCTTTGCTCATCCTTTCCTTTATCTCGGCAATCTCCTTGCTAGTCTTCTTGGCTTCTCTGATTTTACCCATCGAAGTGGATTGAATTTCCAATGCTGCAACATAACCTCTCGGAACTATCTCCAAACATAAATCTCGAAGATCATCTGCTAACTCCTTAGGTAATCCTTCAGTTATGAGCATGTTAACATAACTCTTGCGGCTCAACGCATCTGCTACGACATTGGCCTTTCCTGGGTGATAGTGCAATTTCATATCATAAT
This sequence comes from Triticum dicoccoides, assembly GCF_002162155.2. NCBI lineage: Eukaryota > Viridiplantae > Streptophyta > Magnoliopsida > Poales > Poaceae > Triticum > Triticum dicoccoides. The sequence continues at coordinate 246,446,831 of NC_041393.1, forward strand.
CCTTGATGAGCTCCAACCATCTCCTTTGCCTAAAGTTCAACTCCTTCTGCGTGAAGATATATTTCAAACTCTTGTTATTCGTGTATACCTCACAATGATTTCCGATGAGAAAATGTCTTCATGTCTTCAGCGCATGCACTACAGCAGCTAACTCCAAATCATGCGTAGCATAATTCAGCTCATGGGGTTTAAGCTGTCGTGAGGCATATGAAACAACTCTTCCTTCCTGCATAAGCACAACTCCAAGTCCTCGATGTGAAGCGTCACAATACACTTGATAATCCTTACGTTGGTCTGGGAGAATTAGCACTGGGGCTGTAACCAAACGTTTCTTCATCTCCTAAAAACTGGCTTCACACTCCTCAGTCCATTTAAACTTGGTGTCCTTCTTTAATAACTCCGTCATGGGAGTTGCAATCCTGGAGAAATTCTCAACGAACCTCCAATAATATCCTGCGAGTCCAAGAAAACTCCTGATCCACTACAAAAAAATACACTTTCGTGATGATACGTGTTTGTCACAGTAGGTCGCGTTTTTTGTCATGCATGTACATCCATGACGATTTTATGACGGAATCAAGATAGTCATATCTGTGCTGTTGTAGAAGTGTTCCATGACATTACCAAAATTATCATCATGGAAGTGTCCACTTCCATGACGATAAATTGCACGTCACAGAAGTGCTTTCGTCAAGGGTGACCGACACATGGCATCCACCGTAACAGAACGCCGTTAAGCTATCGGGCCGGGTTTTGGATCCGATAACCCGTTAACAACCCCGATCAATGGGGATTTTCCACGTGTAAAATCATCATTGGCTGGAGGAAACACGTGTCGGCTCATCGTTGGGACAGATATCATCCACTCATTGGACAGAAGGCGCCTATGATACGTCGACACGTGGCACGGCCCATCAAGTTTAAATGGGCCGGCCCAACCAAAGGCCCACAAGATTTTGTGGACCATAATGGGCCGACCCAGCTAAAGGCCCATGAGATTTTGCGGACCATAATGGGCTGGCCCAGCTAAAGGCCCACAAGATTTCGCGGGCCATAATAGGCCGGCCCAGGTAAAGGCCCACAAGATTTTTGTGTGCCATAATGGGCCGGCCCAGGTAAAGGCCCGCAAAATTGTTGCGAATCATAATGGGCCGGCCGAGCTATAGGCCCACAAGATTTTGAGGACCCTAGTAGGCCGGCCCATTAACTGGCTGCCATGTTTTGGGCCAAATGTCGGCCCATATTTGATCCGGTCCATTAATGGCCTGCCATGTTCCGGGCCTAATAATGGCCCATATAAGATCCGGCCCGTTAAAAGCCTCCCACTTTTTGGTCCAAATCACGGCCCAGATCAGGTCCGGCCCTTTAAGAGGCTTTGGGCTCAATTATGGCCCATATCAGATTCGGCCCCTTAACTGGACGCTATGCTTTTGGGCCCACTTGCTAAAGGCCCATTTAGTAATTCGGCCTGATATTAGTTTCGGCCTGTTAAGGGCCCATTTAACATTTTGGCCCTATATTAATTTCGGCCTATTAAAAGCCCGTCATATAGTTGGGCCTAGCTACGGCCCGGTTTGCATCCGGCCTGCTCGCAGCCGATATCTAATTGGGCCAAACAAGGACTGAGACAACTTTGGCCTGTTAAAAGCCCGTGAATTGATTCACACAATCATGGGCCGGGGTCCATTTCGGGCTGCTGCCGGCCCGTGAGCTATTCGGCACGTTTCAGGCCCATCCTACTTCTCAGCCTCCTAAAAGCCCATTGAGTTTTCTTGCGAAAAGAGAGCCGGGGGTAACTCGGCCTATTAAAGGCCCTAATCTACTAGTGGGCCAGTTTGACAGGGCCCATGATGCGGATCATACATCTGATTGCATGACGGCCCGATTATGTACCGTAATTTTACGATTTGGCTGGTTTACTGCAAAGACAGGATATATATACAGTAAAATAACTGCAGCATCATGAATAAGAAAAAACCTAGACTATACAATAAAGAAATTACGGCATATTACATCCACAGGGAATCAAAGTTCGCCACTATGATAATAAAGCACAAGTAGGCAACATATTACGTACACTGGGCATCAAAGATCGCCACCAGTGCAAATAAACACGCCGACAAAATAATATACAAAACCGACAGCACTTCAATAGAGTTCAAGAAAGGTTAGCCCTGCTGGGGAGCTGCAGCGGAAGCAGCTGAGCAAGATGATGAGACTGCGCTTGTTCAACACTTATATCTTCCTCACTCTGAAAGATAAACAAGCAGATAGATGACAGGTTTTGTGCATAAAAGTATCAGTGCTGACAATTCATCACATTTCTTACTGACAAATAAAGTGACACAGTTTAAAATTGCATTAACACAATATGGTATTGTTCAGGTCAAGACATGGCAGGAAATGACATTGTGAAGGAGTTGGCAGCTTCACGACACCACTGGATTACAGATCAAGAACTCATAAGTATCAATGGTTAGTGTGCTGTCAATTTATCCCATTTCAGATTGGCAAATAAAGAGACGGTTTAAATAATAGTAGAATGATATGACATTGTTCATAGTTAAGACATTGCAGAATATGACATTGTGCTGTAGTGGGTAGGTTCACCACACCACTGGATTACGGATGAAGAACAGAAGCATACATGCAGTGCAAAAGAAGATCACTTGCTCTGTATAGTTTAATTTACATGGTATGAAGAAGGAACTTGGTTGTACAACTGAAAACTTAAATTGAGAAGGACAAACTTTTGTT
>NC_041393.1:246450040-246455927 GCF_002162155.2 Triticum dicoccoides
ATAATATACGAAAAAATGGAGAATATTTAAGATAAGATGAAGAGTGATGCTACATAACCAAGTAGCTATAAATGTATGTGCAGCGATACAGGAAAAAGGCACAACCAAGAGCAATGCACAGCTAAACTTCTTCACTACCAATTTTATGGTAAGAGTAAATATAGATCTGATGTGTAGAAAATGGAGGGCAAAGGAAAATAGGCTGCAGAGTGATGGTACATGAACAACTACCTGTCAATATAAGTACACTGATAAAGGACTGCATGTACTTACAAGAACAATGCAGAGCTAAAAAAATTCATTGGCATTGGATATATTCTACACTAATGTAACCATTCATACAGATCAGATAATTTGGAGCGAACAATTGATAAGCAAGCTATCATGCATACTGCTGTTACATAATGAACCAGGTATGTATGCAAGTACAGTGATACAGGACAACAGGTACTAACAAGAGCAAAGCATCGGGCAGCATATTTGCGATATCCTGTCGTTCTTTTCAAATCGGAATTCTTCTTCGAGCAGATTTCCTGCAAAAAAGATCTGTAAGGCACATGCGGAAAAGTAGAAGTTCAAATTGTCATGTGATTTCATAGACAGTACCTCATCCTGGGAACAAGACCAGTGCATAACAAGGTTTTTCCATTCAATGTCTTCTAAATTTAGCATAGGAGACTTCACCGGAAATTCGTTTATAGACTTGCCATCAAAGTGTGATTTCCTCAGGTAACACCGATACTGCTGCAATGCTTCCTTGAAAAGCACAAGCAAGCTTTGCTCATCATGACTATCCAGATTGACCCTCGCCTAGTTATAACAATGTAATGTAAATCATTGATGTGTTCGATCAGCAGAAAACAAGAAAATAATAACCATGAATAATAGCACTTACACGTAAGTTGGACAGGAAGATGTGAAAATGGTGTTTGTCTTCACTATAATCTTTCCATGATGGGAATATATGCACGTAGTCCCTAACAACATTGAAAGCATTGTCTTTTAAACTGGGAATAAATGGAATGGGGTTCCAATCTGCAGGAATTGGCCGTCTCCGCAGTTGGGATAGGTCTTCGGCCAGTGGACTTGCTGTACTTTTTGCTGGAGTGGGATTTTTCTGTGGTACAGCTGGTGCTATGGCAAATGAAATCGATATACCTTTTGCTGGAGTGCAGGTCCTGTGTGGTGGGGCTAGTGGTGTGGCCAGTGAAGTATGGGTATAGTCTGCTGGAGTCGGTCCTATGTTTTGTGTCACTGGTTGTACAACCAATATAAGTGGGGCGATGTCTGATTTCTCCGGCACCACCACGTTTTTCAAGGACTTTGCTGGTGCTCCTTCAGGTTCGGCAATCACCCTCTTCCTTTTTGATCTCTGATGCACAAGAACAACATTTGAGTGGAAAAACATGGTATGATGACAGATGGAATATGTATTGATAATGGATGTGCATGGCATCTCGAGTTATATGATGAGTAAACTAAGAAGATGGCGGTGCAACAAAGTAGAAGAAATGCAAGACAACATATGCAAGATACGCGCAATCAATAAAACCTTGCCAAATTAGAACAGGCACCTTGATGGGTGAACAGGACAGGCCATCTTCCTTTGACTCCTCGAGGTTAGAATAGTCATTAGGATGATATTCTGAACAAGAATCAATAGGTGGGGAGCGTACGAGTTTCATTGCTTCCAGAATGGCACTCAATGCCTTGGTGCCAATTTTGTAAGTCACTGCAGTGTTCCACAATATTCTTCTGATGCGCGGATTCTGATATTCACTATAATTGCGTATAATATTTGAGAACCATGAAAACATAAATAGTTGTGAGATTATCTTTGTAATGCAGATGATATTCTAATATAGGGGCGCCCTTGTAAACCCTTATGTGCTATTACTGGATTCTGATGAGAGAGCTCATGTGTGCTGTAATATGGTGCGTGCATTTATATAATCTGGCACAAGTACACAAAAAAATAGGCTCCAGAAGTAAGGATAGCTGGAAGATGATAGGTTCATAATATACTGTATAGAGAGTTTATTGCCAAACCATGATAACAAGAGCACACAACAACTAGGCAGATCATAGTGTACATAACAGGGGTACACCATAACCACGATATATAAATCGGAAAAGTGGAACTGGATTGAAAATACGGTGTTGTATTGCCGCTAGTAATTGAAAGCCTATCGATCACGTACAGACCAGCTCTATCGAACATGGTAAAGAAGAGCAAGTAGATTTTGGATAACAAAATGTTGGTTGCGCAGTGCCCACACATGATGAACCAGAGCGCATTAAGAATGCAACACCTAGCTGTCTCTCGACCATTTCAGGCGGTTGGATGAAGATCCTACGTCTCCTAACCCTTCTTCTTCATCATCTCTGATTCTTCCCATACAGAACACCGCACGGGCCGCTGGCCGGACCACCGGCCCCCACCGCCTGTGTTCCTCCGCCACCCCCACCCCCACCCGCGTCGAGTTTTCTTGGTTCGGCGAGGCCCCACAACCACCCGAGCCCCTTGGATCGCACCGGCGAACTCCAGCGAGCTCTGAAAAATCGACTGACCCAATTTTGAAATTTAGTCTACTGTGATTTAACTAGTGTGGAATATAAAAGGGGAAAACCATAAGCATTGGGAGTATAGTGTTGAGTGTGCCATGGTGGATCTGAGGTGCAAACCGGATAAAGGCAACTTCGCAACCAAGACAAGAAATCAGAGTAAAGCAGTGGCGATCTATTTTCTTGCTGCGATAAATAAGTTGAGAAGATAAGAAAGAGTATCGCCTCTGGTGCGGCGCCGTGTATGCATCTGCTGAGAATTTGACGGTGCTACGGTAGCGATGGCTATCGGCAGCATGGAAGGAGATCTAGGAGGGTAGACGGTGGCGGCGGGGCATGGTGGACGAGACGGTCGTAGGAGCGGCGCCAGCAAGGTGGACGACGGCGGGGATGAAGCGAGAGGACGAGATGCAAGGATCCCGGTCCGAAGGCGTGGATGAGAGAGGTCGATCTCTTGTAATGGACGGCGGCGTCAGGGTATCAGCTCCAGCATGGTGGAGGAGGACGGCGGTGGATGGGGTGGCGGACGGCGACGGACGGAGGAGGGTGGGGCGGAGAGGGTGTTTTGGCGCCCACGGAGTTCGAATGGGGAAAAGGGAGGTAGAGAGGAAGGGGGGACCATGTATTCAGGGCGCGCTTGTCTCAAATGCGAGGAAATTTACAAACTTAGCCCCCGCTTCATTTCTACTACAACACAGCAACATTAGTCGGTTGGGGATAGGACGGCAATCTCGCATACACCGAATATTTGCCGACGAGAGTTTGTTTTTGGCGCCCATCGTGTATGAATATGAATCGGGGAGGGAGTCGATTTCGGCCGAGGGCACACTGTGTTTTGGCGCCCACCGTGTATGAATCCGGGTGAGAGGCGGTTACGTCACGTTTGGGTGAAATTACAAACCTACCCCTATCGAAACCTATAAAAATCCAGCAGATAGGCTTTGCATGGCAGGGATAGGCAGTAGTGATTTCCATCTCACAGATTTTAGTTTCGGGCAGTTACTGCGACTTTCCCCGCTTCATTCAAATTTTGCATAGTGCACGTTTACCGTGCCAACTCAATTCGAATCCCGTTTGTATTCTATTTTTTCGGGCGGGATCCATTTTCAATTGGAATTACATTCTATATACATCATTTTTTATATATACTTTCAAAAGCACAACACCATTTATACATAAATATGGTTTACAAATGGCATGATCTCAGATTCATAAGGTTGTATCCATCAATTTGGATTTTCAAATATTTGAAACCACTTTATGTTGAAATCCAATGTATGCATTCCTCGCTAACTGTCTCCAATTAATGTGTGTTTCATGCGGGTTTTTTTAACTTCTCAAACATGTATAATGTGTTTCACACACACAACATATAGTGTAATCCCGTTTAGACATTAATTGCATATAAACCATGCATTGTTTGTAACTGAAGAATCTAGGGATCACCAATATTGATAAACTATATAACATTACACGTGTGCCCAAATTCAAATGAATATGCATGTTTGATACACCAATTTGCGTTATGATATTATCGATGTCGTGATCTCCATTTTAAATATTTGAATCCCCTTTAATCCAGATATTCGTCTCATATAGCTATCACTCATGCTTATATAGGACTATCTCTCTGGACCTATACGCGTTCATCGTCTCTCAGGTATCTCTCGTGCTACCTGTATGTCGACAATGATCTTTTATCTTCGTAACACACTGACGGTACTCTCTCCCTCGACCTTCATCACTCTATCTCTCTCTAAGTATATCTCGCTCCCTGCTATGTGTCTCTAACTATGATTCTCCATGTGGAATCTCTTTCTCTCACACAAACACAAAACTTTGTCTACCGGGGTCTCATTTCTCTCTACTATTCCCATGTGTGCCACTCGCACACCCCTCATACAGAGACGTCTTTCGCTCCTTAGATATGAGAACCTACGACTCTTCCTCTTCAATATCTCTTTCTCACACACAAACACAAGCTCTGTCTCCCAGGGTCTCATATTTCTCCATTGTTCTCTTGTATGTCGCTCACACACACCCTCTCTCCCTAGAGATATCTTGCGTTCCCTCATATGTCTCTCTAGCTATCACTCTCGTTGTGAAATATCTTTCTCTCTCGCAGACACAAAACTCCGTCTCTCTGGATCTCATTTCTCTCTGATATCTGTTTGTATGTGACTCACATGCACCCTCTCTCTATCTCTCTCACACCCACACACATAACCCAGCCTTCTGATCCACTCGACTCCTATCTCTAACGCACACTAGCTAGCATCTTTATCTTTCTGTTTATCTGTTTCTCCATCAACCTTCTTTCTCGCCCTCACTCTTGATTCCTATCACGCACACTACATATGTTTCTCTCTACATGCAGTCAAGTGCCCTCTCACACACATATATAACTTCACCCTTTGAACCACCCGACGGTCATCTCCAACACCCAAACTAACGGATGTCCCTCTAGCTAGCATCTCCATCTCTGTATCTATCTGTAGTTTCTCCCTCAACATTTCTTTCTCGCACGGAGTCTTGCTTCCTATCACCCACACTATATATGTCTCTCCATACATATGCATTTATAGGTTGATCTCTTTTGCACAATCGTTGCGCCTCACCCCCTCTGTTCGCCATAGATGCATGCTCCAGCTCACGCCACCATCTCTTAAAGACAAAAACACATGCTCAATTGTCGGGCCTTCTTCCCTGCATTCTCACATGCATGCATATTGTCATACCGATCCATCTCTCCCATGTCGTTGATCTTATGACTTATGTCTTCTTTCTTTTATCTCGATCATGCGCGTGTGCACACATACACATCCAACGTATACATGTATACCTCTCACACATGCACGTTCAAGGTCTCTATGTCTCCATACGTAGTTAATTACCCTCAATCCTAATGCCACATCGAATCGTTCTCCTCTTTTGTGCACATAACTTCCGCCTAGATGGGTAAAACACACACTCACACTTAACAATCTCCTTCTAGCTACCCCCCCGTGCGCCTCTCACTCTTCCCCTATATCCCCGAAACCAATAAGACCATCCCTTTGTTTAATTCCCGCCTACATGCACCATCGATATATAGTAGTCTTCCTCGGTGTTTGTTGAACAAACACGTTCTCTCGATGTTGACTCCTCTCACGCACACGCACCTTCTCTTCCCTCTCTACGGGCTCTTTCTCTCTCGCACCCCATCGTTGGTGGCCTCTGCCATACACATCACCTCTCTATGATGAAGCCATGCACACTTATATTACATCCGCCACAGAGGACCCCGCGACACACACACACACACGCACGCACACCCCCCACC